>NC_061089.1:22465151-22540151 GCF_015104395.2 Macrobrachium nipponense
TCATACCAGATTTCTTGTCAAGTTTCATGACTTCCATGGCATACATGAAGGAAGGCATCGCTAATTCTTTCCAATATAATTTTCCTATTTTTACCCTGCTACAGCTTTTATTGATGAATGCATTAGCCATATTTGCCATGGGCTTTGCTTTAATTTAGGCTCTTTTTATCTGTTCTCTGAAGTAGTCTTTCATGTTGTTGTGGCGGGATCACAAGCTAAAAAAAAAAAGCTGGCTAAATCCCCCCCCCCACATAAACCTAATCACTCCAGCTGCCAAACTCATCCTAGTCACACTTTCTGCTTTACACTACAACATACATGCAGGACAATTGGCCTATACCTACAAAAAAAAAAAAAAAAAAAAAAAACATGTCCTTACCAACCACTCCAGATTCTCCAGGCTATCCTGTGCTGTCCGCCAGTCGAGGTCACAGAGATACCAACCACAACCCAGAACCACAACCCACAACAAAACAACACAACAACAAAAAGGGACACAACAACAAAACAGGAACACAACCACAACACAACCACAACCCAACAACACAACACACAAAGACCACAACCTCACAACTCAACAGCAAACAAGGAACACAACCACAATCTAACACATAACAACAAAAACTCAACAACACAACAAAAGACCAATGCACAAACAATTACCAACACAAAAAAACAACACAAAAAAGCAACACACACACCCACTAACAACACCAACAACAACAAAGACAGCAGCACAGGCACAACAACTCTAAAGCAAAAAACATCAACTCAGCAACAAGCAAACAACAAATCAATAACACACAAAACTTAACCGACTTCCAATCCTTCAACAGACTGCTGTCGACACTACTTATTATCACCAGCTCTCACCAAAGACTGACTGAAACCAACCAAAAACACAGAACTCTGATCTCTAACAGCACCAGCAGACAACCCAGAACTCTCCAACAGCCAATACGGTCGTTAACCATCCAACCACCAATTGCCCTCTCTCTCTCTCTCTCTCTCTCTCTCTCTCACACAGACGTTGTCAAATGGAACTCCATAACTCCTCCATATCCGCCCCCCCCCCCCCCCCCCCCCCCACCCCCCCCGTTACATTTGACGTCTCCTTACACTCACAACACCCACACTAAATAGCCTTCCAGAACACCCACGGATGCTCGGACGCAGGTCCCCTGGATCTTGTTTGAGAGCCCTCATACACACTCTCAGTTACACCGCCATCAACTTCTCCCAGACCACTTCCAGTCAGACTCCCATTACCATCTCCCTCACTATCATCCTCCCAGATCCCATTCACTATCTCAATTACCCCTTCCAACTCTTGGCCACCAAATCACTTACCTCGTTCACACTCCTGCCAAACTCCCGAAGAGACTCATTCATACTGCCAACTACATCCTTACCACCTGATTCCCTTCCTGGTAAAACTTCACTAAACCCTGACAATTCAAACCCACACATGCTATATGTATTATTCCTCCCCTCAAAGTCATCTGTATTACACGCCTTATCCACCATTTTTACCCTAACACTAACCCCTCTACCATGCAGTTCACATTTCTCCCTTTCATTCCCTTTCCTTACCTTCTTCCGCTTTCTTCCATACTCAACCAACACCAACTGCCGATCTTCCAGACCCATTTGCTCACTGATGTTCGGCTCACATTTATTCACCCTCAACCACTCACTCATCGCATTCTCCCGAACATACTGTCGCATACTAGAGGACCCACCCAACTTGCTACATAACCCTCCATACCACATTCAACACATTTCGCACGCTGTTCTTTAAACATCCTAACATAGTGCCCGTTCTTCCCGCAGTTGCCACAAACCACGTTCATACAGGTACCCCGACATCCACTGGGTATGTGCCCTGCCTGTCCACACCTATAGCATTTAGTATCCCTATCTTTCTTACACTCGCTCACTAAATGCCCCGTTTGCCCACACCCAAAGCACACTCCTAACGCCCACCGACATTCATTCTTCCTGTGTCTTGGCTTACCACATCTATAACTCTGTTCTCCTCGCTCACGACTAACTGACCCTAATCTTCCAACACTCGCGCTCCTATCTCTTTTTGGGCTAACTACAATCACGTTACTTGCCCTAATGCTCCTATCTACCACTCGCTCTGCCATTCACCTCGGCCCTTCCAAAACTGCCTCCCTATAGCTTTTAAATTCTGGCACAACCTCAGCTACTTCAGTCCTAACACTAACACTCCTATTCTCTTTCATACACCTATCTAACTCGTAATCTTCGACTATTTCTAAAATGTCGTTACACGTCAACCTTTCATTCGTCCATAGCATTTTCTCCTTACGTTTCAGATTTATAAATTTATATATGCTCTCTGGTACAGTCGCCAACAACTTTCGCACTAACTCCTTACACTCATTTATCCCTTCATCCCCAAACTTTTTCCTGGCTAATGTTTCTAACCTGCACACATACATCGACAACGACTCACCAACATTCATTCTTCCCTCTTCAAAATCTTGCTTTCTCCTATATCTAACACTACTCCTTATCCTCTTTGCCTGTTCTACAATCCTGGCTTTCACACTCTCATACGGCACATTCCCTACACTCATCATTACCCCATACATACTCAACAAAAATCCCGTCAAAAAGCTACCTAACTCTCTTGCCCAGACTCTTGTTATCCCCATACTTTGCGTCACAATACCTCTCATATTCCTTTAAAAAGTCCCCTACTTCCATTCTGACCCTTCTTTCCCCCTTCTGAATCCACTTCCACACTCGCGTCCATACTCTTGACTACACTCTTCTTACCCTTCTTCTTTCTACCTACCTGTTTCCACTCACCGCTATCCAAATCACTCTCAGCCCTTCCCCCAATGTATTCAGTCCTAGCCTCATCCTGTCCATCACCCTTATCAACCATCTTTCCCATAGTCTTCTTCTTTTTTTTCTCAGCCCCCTTCTTATTCTTGTCCTCAGGTTTATCCTTATCCTGTGTCTTCCCCTTACCTATCACAACCAAATCACCTTCGTCACTCGTACCCTCATCCACTCGCTCTTTCACTTCCTTTACCACTCCTGGCACGTCACAAGACCCAGTAGGCCTACCTCCTACAGCTCCCTCTCCCATGAATCCCTTCACCTTTTCCTACATCATCTCTTGCACTGCATTCATCATTACCCCGAATTTTTTGTCAATTTTTTCAACCATTCTCTCTTCCACTCCTTTCACCTCTTCTTTCATTTCCACTTTCGCACTCCTTAGCATCCCTCTCATTTCCTCTAACTCACTCTTCAGCTCCTCACACTCTACCCTCAACCTCTCATTCTCCACTTCCAACCTTCCCCTAGCTTCCCTCGCCAACCTCAGCTCCTCCTTCAGCCTCTCTATCTCCTTCAGCCCTTCCATCCTCACTTTCTCCACCAATCACACAGCTCACTACCCCAATTGCCCTGCAGCTGCCGCACCAACAGTCCCTGTTCGGGCGCCAAAAAATAATGTGGCGGGATCACAAGCTAAAAAAAAAAAAAAGCTGGCTAAATCCCCCTCACATAAACTTAATCACCCCAGCTGCCAAACTCACCCCAGTTACACATTCTGCTTTACACTACAACATACACGCAGGACAATTGACCTATACCTACAAAAAAAAAAAAAAAAAAAAAAAAAACACAAAACACATGTACTTACCAACCACTCCAGATTCTCCAGGCTATCCTGTGCTGTCCGCCAGTCGAGGTCACAGAGATACCAACCACAACCCAGAACCACAACCCACAACAAAACAACACAACAACAAAACAGGAACACAACCACAACTCAACAACACAACACCCAAAGACCACAACCCCACAACTCAACAACAAATAAGGAACACAACCACAACCTAACACATAACAACAAAAACTCAACAACGCAAGAAAAGACCAATGCTCAAACAATTACCAACACAAAAAAAGCAACACACACACCCACTAACAACACCACCAACAACAACAAAGGCAACAACACAGGCACAACAACTCTAAAGCAAAAAACATCAACTCAACAACAAGCAAACAACAAATCAATAACACACAAAACTTAACCGACTTCCAATCCTTCAACAGACTGCTGTCGACACTACTTATTATCGTCAGCTCTCACCAGACTGACTGAAAACTAACCAAAAACACATAACTCTGATCTCTAACAGCACCAGCAGACAACCCAGAACTCTCCAACAGCCAATACAGTCGTTAACCATCCAACCACCAATTACTCTCCTCTCTCTCTCTCTCTCTCTCTCTCTCTCTCTCTCTCTCTCTCTCTCTCACACACACACACACATACACAGACGTTGTCAAATGGAACTCCATAACTCCTCCATATTATTGATTGTCACTCCTAGGTATTTAATCTGCTTAACTATTTTTATTCCTTCCATGTGCTCCATATTTTCCACATCGTCGATACTATAACAATCGTTGTATATTAATACAATATTCTTGTCTTTGATTATGTTTATAGGCCACATTCGCTCGCTATTTCCGTAAGGGTTTTTATTACTTTCGTTATTTCTTCAAGGATGTGTCCTAGTATTAATCCATCATCTACATTAATAGTGCCACTATCCTTATAAATTCATTTCTAAACCTTCTGTTGTACTTTTTAGTTTTTCTGTTATCAGGTACGTTATTAGTAGAAAGAATATGGTTGAGCATTGCATCCCTGTCTTATTACATGAGTTACATTTACCTCTTTTTGTTCTATATTGTTAAGGCATAGACTTGTTACATCATTTGTATATATCTTTGCTACTGCGCTTATTACCTCTGCATGCAGCCTATATTTCATCATGACCTCTATGAGCTTTTTTTCTATTTAGGGAGTAAAATGCTTTTGGAGGTCATTAATACAACAAATAATGGGTCCTTTCTTCTGTACATTTTCTTGTATGCCGTATTCTAAGATATATAAATTATCAATTCCCCTCGTTTGTGCGGTAAAGCCTGATTGCAGTTCATTCATTTTTCCTATATTTCTAATATATTTTTCTATTTTGCTTTTCAGGATCCCCATGAAAATTTTATATGATGCATAACTACATTAATAGTGCCACTATCCTTATAACTTCATTTCTAAACCTTCTGTTGTACTTTTTAGTTTTTCTGTTATCAGGTACGTTATTAGTAGAAAGAATATGGTTGAGCATTGCATCCCTGTCTTATTACATGAGTTACATTTACCTCTTTTTGTTCTATATTGTTAAGGCATAGACTTGTTACATCATTTGTATATATCTTTGCTACTGCGCTTATTACCTCTGCATGCAGCCTATATTTCATCATGACCTCTATGAGCTTTTTTTCTATTTAGGGAGTAAAATGCTTTTGGAGGTCATTAATACAACAAATAATGGGTCCTTTCTTCTGTACATTTTCTTGTATGCCGTATTCTAAGATATATAAATTATCAATTCCCCTCGTTTGTGCGGTAAAGCCTGATTGCAGTTCATTCATTTTTCCTATATTTCTAATATATTTTTCTATTTTGCTTTTCAGGATCCCCATGAAAATTTTATATGATGCATTTGTTAGTGCAATTGGCCTAAGATCTTTGACAGTGGGGTGTTGTTTCTTGGGTGTAAGTGCTTTTTTTTTTTTTTTTTTTTTAACTTAAACCAGCTTCTCTGTGTTTTCCTGCCTTTCAGCATGCTGTTTAAACATTTTGCCAATTCTTTTTGAAGGTTGGTACTATGTACTGAGCAGAGCTGGCTTCATTCCGTTCGGCCCTGGTGCTTTATTTGCCTTCATTTTCTCGAGTTGATTTTTTACATCTTCTTCAGTTATATTGACTTCTTTCATTGGTTTAATTTCTGTCTTTGTTAGGTCATACACTCCATCCATGTGTTTTCTTAAAGATTTATGGTATATCATATGGTGTCCTAATCTTTTCATTATTTCTTCCATCTCATGTTTATACTGTCTTTCTTGCTTTCACTCCATATCTCTCCTACTTTGTTTTCTTCTTTTTAGTAAATTGTTTCCCAGAATTTTACCAGCTCTTTCCCTAGGGTTTCTTCCTTAATATCTTGCTTATTTTCATCGTATATACTTATCCATTCTTTTTCTGAGGTGGTCTTTCCTCTCAGCATGTCTATATATTCCTAGGTTTTCCTGGGTCTGTTTTTATCATTCATTATCTCATTTTTAACCTTTTCTTCATATTCCTCATTTGTTTTCTTTATTATTATCTGTACTTTTTGTTTTTGCTTGTATGTTTCTTCATAGTATCTCTTTTCTTCTATTCTTGTGGATTTCCCTTTCAATTTGTTATATATCCTTCTTTGGCTTATTTCTTTCTTTATTTCTTTAGTGACCCATACTGGTTCTATTTCTTCTTGATTTAACCTTCTTTTTATTATCTTCTCTGGGTTATTTGCTTTTGCTTCACTCGTTTCCTCCAACTGGGTTAGATCTCCTTTTCTGTCTAGTTCTGGTTTAGTTTATATTTTATACATTCAAGGTATTTCCTTTGGACTCCTGTTATTTTCAGGTATTTTGTTTCTGTTGCTTCACTTTTGAATATTTTCCTTACTTTTGTGTTCATTCTGAATTTGGCTTTTATGAGGTGGTGGCCTAATGGGTCATATGCATACTTTCCCTCATCTATCTCCATTCATTCGTAGTTTTTATGAATACTTTGGTTGACTAGCGCAAAATATTATTCAATAAAAACGCGAAGAAGAAGCCCTACACGAGTATACATGGTGCGTTCTATTTCACTGACATGGTTTTGTTTTTAAACTGTTTATTGTTTGTTGATATAATCATATATATGAAACAGAATAGGTTTAAGCAGAAAATAATTTTTCTATAAGATGTAATATTGCCTTATCATGAATAAAAATTGTATTATTCAAGTAATTTTAAACGAGAACGGTACACTTTTTTGCTTTGTGACGCCTTCGTTCTGCCGCTAGATGGCAGCACAGCTTAAAGAAGAGGGAGACGAAAGAGGTCTTTTCTGCTGTAATCCCCCGCCAAACTTGTGTAAGTGGTTTTTGTCTTTGCGAGTGAGCCTAAATTGCGAAGTGATTTACTAGCTATAGCATTCATTTAGGAAGTTCGGAAATCATGGATTATGTTAGAAGACATTTTCCATTATTGAACTCGTGATTTATGCAGATGTTCTGCGATGAAAGCAGGTCGACGGAACGGGAAGATTGTACACCGCCGTGCTATCGTAGTCAAGGTTATATTGTAACTTCTCAAATGGTTGTGCATTGTTGTATTAAAGTAATAGGGCCATTGTTTACTGTTGTGAAGGGTGTGTGATGTGTTATAATTTGAGGTAGAGAACTCTAATGTCACGGCAAAAGTGAAAACTGTTGTCAACAAAGTGGAGACGGGATGACTTCAGTCGGATCAACGCGAACATTTAATACCTAATGTACACAATGACCACCTAAACCAAGCATGGCGCCACGTGTGCATTGCTTTAATTTATTTGTATCTATATGATGACATAAGTTAATTAAAATAGCCAAATCGAAGGCGTTTTGGAAGCAAAAGGTAAGATAGTGCGGGCATGGTTCAGTTTAGGCTATTTCCGGCGACTCGGTAAGGCATACCGTACAAGTTTTGCCGCGTTAAGATTTTTTGTTAAGCTGGATAAGCTTAGGCTGTGGTTTGGTGAATGTATTACCTCTTACATTGGTTGAACGTTCTCTTTAAGGTTATACCAATAGGGTAAATATGGTAAACAACCGACTGGATTGGCCACTCGCTGACTACCATGTTTTGGCCACCCTCCTACAAAGTGTTTTAACACGTCCTGGCACTGGAGATGGTCATCAGTCATGAGTTGTTGGTGGTGAGAGGAGGAGCTCAAGACCTCTACTCTCCTTTTGAAGTAGGGTAAACAATCACGGACGATCCATCTTCATCACGCTGGCCGGGTCTTATTCAATCTTGGGTAAAAAACCGCATGGTACAGGGGTGGACCATGTACGATCAATGTGTACAACCCCAAAAATAGTACATTATAACGCGTCCTGACATCTGTTGGTGAGAAACAGAGCTAAAGACCTCTACTCCAGTGTCAGGACGCGTTACTATAATGTACTTTTCTTGGGGTTGTACACATTGATCGTACATGGTCCACCCCTGTACCATGCGGTTTTTTACCCTATATTTAATTGGTGAAACAGGAATACAATTACAACTTTGGGCATACTATTCAAAAGATTGAAGTTTCGTCAACATAATGCGATATATGAAAGCCCCATACGAACTAAATTAAGCATGTGACGCTCCTCGTAAAATATGTTTTCAAGGCAGTTTTGAAATCCAATAGGGTAAAAAATTGCATGGTACAAGGGTGGACCATGTATGATCAATGTGTACAACCCCCAGAAAAGTACATTATAGGGGGAAACATCACGACAGGCCAACCCTCATCACGGTAGACGGGTCTTATTCACTCGATATTTAATTGGTGAAACATGAATACAATTGCAACTCTAAGCATACCATTTAAAAGACTGAAGTTTCGTCAACATATTGTGATGTATGAAAGCCCCATATACGAACTAAAATAAGCATGTGAGCTCTTCGTAAAATATGTTTTCAAGGCAGTTTTGAAATCCAATATGGCGGCTACGTTTTGCATGGACGGTTCTCATCAGTGACGGCCACCATCTTTCCCCAGCCTTCCCAGCACTCATTTGAACAATGTTAGCGTATGTATGTAACGTTTATTGATCTTACTCAAGATTGCAGTTGTAATCAGCACAATAAAACAACATTTTGTTGCCTATATTAGTGAAAGTATGAAACTTGTTATTCCCGGGGTTATGGTTGGAACTGAATTCATTCTTACCTTGTAATCGGCGGTTTTTATCCTTACTGCCATCACAACTGAAACTCCACAGTGCTTATTTGATTGTTATTATACACATTTTGGTCTCAGTTCACTCCACATTGCACTTTAAACCCATTGCTGTTCCTGGTTTCTAAGCGCGCGCGCCATAAACACAATTTCGAACAGCAGACGACGACAGACGACGAAACTGCAAAGTTTTATTCCCTAAACTGTTTACTTTACCCGTTATTTAGTTTAAATTTACTTTATTTAAAAATTTTGATTTAATTCATGTATATTATCCCTTTTTTGCAACCAAATTACCCCGAAAAATTACAGATATTTCTAAAGTAGATAAAATCAAATGTTTCTAACGTTTTCGTACATCTGGCTGCCGAAAACCATAGAGGAACGAATACGGAAAAGTGCAGAGGAACGACTACGTTTTTTTTTTTTTTTTGCTTTTTTGTTTTTGCTAGCACTTTTCATTGATTTCAGTCTTTATTAGTATTTTGAATTTCTTTAATAATCGTATGCCAGAAATAAATGTAACCTTTAATGTTTGCATGCTTTAATGTTTGCATGCTAAGAATGGCAAAATCATCGTTGCCACATTAGTGGAGGCTTCACACATACGCCGTTCCATTATTATCCTGTTAAGCGTCCGCCCCTGATGAGCTCGCTGCTAACGTACCGTCACGCTTTTTTTGTAATCAGCGATCATAGCACTGATGATAGTTTTTCAAAGTTAATATTGATTTTTATGCTTGTTATTCATACTGTAATTAACTGTAGGAAATTCTCCTCTCTCTCTCTCTCTCTCTCTCTCTCTTCTCTCTCTCTCTCTCTCGTCTCGTCTCTCTCCTCTTCCCTTCTCTCCTCTCTCTCTCTCGGAGTCCAGTCACTCGGCAAAGAAAAGTCATCTTCACTCCCGCAATTGGAAGAAAAGTTTGTATCATCACTGGAGGATTCAGAACTAGAGCTCTCATCATCAAATAGGTTATCAATATCACACTCCTCATCTAGTATTTGATTGATCTCACCTGAAGAAATATGCCTCCTCTTTGGGACATTCATTGTGAAAGACGCGAAATCCAATTTGTCTCGATAAACGCCCGAAGCGTATTGAAAGAAAACCAACAGGGACAGGCAGTTTTCTAGCATAAGCGACCACCAAGAAAGAGTTGCCAGGCTGGAAATAAGTTTCCCATGTGCTGAGAGTGTTACCAAATGATGTTCCTACACTTTCTATACGAGTAAACGTATTATTACGGGGCTGACGGCTTGACAAGCACAGTTAAAGTCTTGAACGTAATATCCCGTTGAAGGCGCTACCGAGTAGATCGCGGTAAACGTATTATTACGTGGGTGACGCTTAAGAGGTTATAAACTGTTTTCATGAATTCTAGTTGTCATAGTAATGCAATAATGATAAAATTGCTTTAATATTTATGTATATATACTTCCAATACATAGCCTAATTTCACCAATTTCAACGTTTTGTGTGTAGTCTTATACCCAGTTTGGAGGGTCAACACATGCCGAATGGCAAGAGAGAGAGAGATAGAGAGAGAGAGAGAGAGCGGAGGAACGGAGGAACAAGAACAAAAGGATGGCGGTGGAGGGGGGGGGGGGGGGTGGGGAGAGGGTAGGTGGAGCTTTATACGCGTGTTCGTATCCATTTCTGCATAATGGAGTTTTTGTCTCTTGGTACAAGGACAAGTGTCGTTATTCTTTACGATTAGTGATTCACGATACCCTTATAAATTACGGCACTGGGTGTAATGCACTATAGCAAAATCTCGTTCTGTTAAGAGTGTTCGTTACAGAAATAGGTATTGCCCAAAAACGTGCTTGCACTGTCTCTGAAACCTATAGTAGACATGCTGCTTAGTTGTCAATCAAGTTTTTATAACCAAGTATTTTTTACAAGCTAGCTATTGAATAAATTTGTATTTTTCTCAGTCAAAACATATGCCCCTCAATGCTAACTTTCCTCTTTTAACGACTTTCTGGTCATTGCAAATTCGGCCCCATAATTTCTTATGGTGCGAAAACGATTGCGTCACACTACGGCGATAATCCAGCAGTAAAACATCTTCATATATCCAAAAAGTAAATAATAAAGATATATATGCGCATTACGATTATAACAATTACATGTATAGCTGATAACAATCTGCATGAATAACTGGTAAACTGTTCTGCAATGACAGTTGAGTATAGCAATTATTTACAATAGGTACGAAAGTCAAGATGTCGTGACGTCATAATACAGAACTTGAAAGAACGTTCTAATTCAGAAAAATAATTACTTAAATTTGAGTCAGAGTCAAGTTACCTTTTCAATAACGAATATTTTCAAATTAATCATCATAAATATGTAAAATATTGATGTTTTACTACTTATTTAAAAATTAGCCAAGAGCACGCTTCTCGTCATCTTCTACCCAAACAGCTGTTTACGCCTGGCTTGTTGTTGGTGAGAAATCGTGTTTCGATTGTTGTGATAAAAGTGCTCCAGCGTCTGTGGGTACAAGTGGTGTGCGGATTTATCGCAGGAAATGGAAAGTTTGTTGACACAAGCGACTCTGTAAACATCGAGATGGCGTCAATCTTCGAAACATTTTTAGTTGTAAGTAAAAATTTCTAAAGCGTTTTGGTGAGATTTCCACTGCCGTGGGCGCCATTTTCAGTACCCTCTGTTTAAATCTTAAAATTTGGCCTTAATTTCTAACTTTGGAGAAAATACTTACTTCGAAAGGAGAGTAGAGGTCTTTAGCTCCGTTTCTCACCAACAACAAGTCGCGACTGATGCCCATCTCGGGTGTCAGGACGCGTTATAATGTACTTTTTCGGAGGGTGGCTGCATTGATTGTAGGTGGCCTGCTTGGCCTGCTGTGATGTTCTACCCTAATGCGTTCTGACCGGAGTAGAGGTCTTTAGCTCCGTTTCTCACCAAGAAGAAGTCGCGACTGATGCCCATCTCCGATGTCAGGACGCGTTATAATGTACTTCTTTTGGGGTTGTACACATTGATCGTACATGGCCCACCCCTGTACCATGCGGTTTTTTACCCTATATGTAACGTTTATTGATCTTACTCAAGATTGCAGTTGTAATCAGCACAATAAAACAACATTTTGTTACCTTCTTTAGTGAAAGTATGAAACTTGTTATTCCTGGGGTCATGGTTTGAACTGAATTCATTTTTATCTTGTAATCGGTGGTTTTTATCCTTACTGCCATCACAACTGAAACTCCACAGTGCTTATTTGGTTATTATACACATTTTGGTCTCAATTCACTCCACATTGCACTTTAAACAAGTTGCTGCTCCTGATTCCTAAGCGCGCATGCCACAAACACAGTTACGAACAGCAGACGACGACACTGCAAAGCTTTATTCCCTGAGTTGTTTGCTTTACTCGTCATTTAGTTCAACTTTACTTTACTTTAAAAATGTTAATTTGGTGGTAATCCGGCAGTAAAACATCTTCATATATCCAAAAAGTAAATAATAAAGATAGATATGCGCATTACGATTATAACAAATACATGAATAGCTGATAACAATCTGCATGGATAACTGGTAAACTGTTCTGCAAGAAAGTTGAGTACGTATAGCAATTAATTTACAATTGGTACGAAAGTCAAGATGTTGTGACGTCATAATGCAGGACTTAAAAGAACTTTCTAATTCCGAAAAATAATTACTTTAATTTGAGTCAGGAATTGAGTTACTTTTTTAAAAACTAATATTTTCAAATTAATCATCATAAATATGTAAAATATTTTTGTTTTACTATTTATTTGAATAATTATCTAGTGCATGCTTCGTCATCTACCAAAACCGCAGTGAAGTCAAGAGAGTGGTATAGGGCTCTGTCTCATTACTGCTCGCTCTCCAAGATTCTTTTCGGTTAGGTATTGTTTGTGGACTGTTGAGGATTAACTACCTATTCAAATCTCTTTCCACGGCAATCACAGACTTAGGTCTCTGGTTGGATCAGAATTCTCGTATATTGCCCATCTCTCCTGCACCACATTTACCGTTATGAGAATTTTCAGACAGATATATCTCATTAGACTTGTTATCATCTTTGTTTACCCCACGGTATAACAGAAGATCACACCTCCCCCATCAGTCGCTGCCATGACGCAGAATGATTTTCTTCAGACAATTTGAGTTTTGTCTTCTAATATACATTTCCTAATTCGTAAGGTGTTCAATTATTCTTGCTCACCCCAAATTGTAAATGAATAACGGAAGACTTCGCCAGTTTCCCGCCTGACTAGCTCTGCTTCCAAAGTAAATAGAAGTGGTTCGTGGTTCTTCAGGCAGCACAATCCTTGTGTTTTTATTACTGAAAGACTGCTTTCATTGCAAACTCCAACTTTCTCACCAATCAGCAATGAAATAGCAGATTAACTTTTTCAGTCCTCTGTAAAACAATAGGGATTAAGCCGTCTTCACTGGTTGGTGTTATCGACGGGCGACTTTTTCTATGATTAGAATCTTGAGAGTTCACTGCTCTCGGTTCAACTGTGAAGACATAGGTCCACATTCACCATAGTCATTCACTCATAATATAGTATTGTTTCTTTTTGGTTGAGATTCAACTACCGATGAGAAACTTCTGTCTAGCCATCACAGGGACTTCAGTCTCGAGAAGGCAGTTGACTATCGTCTTATGTGCATGTGTTTCGCGAGAATCATCAACAAGATAGACGATTTGTATGGTTATTCTCAGCATAACCCTTCAAAAGGCGGGTGTCATGTTGTGACTACGTCTTGGATGCTTGACAGTGCTGTCAATCAGCATTTGTTGACAAGTCCGAGTCCTTCGTGGGCTGCGCTGTGGACTTTGTATTGGTTGATCCAGATCAGTCGTTACTTTGCCCTGTTGGTGTGCTGCTGGATCGACACCCTTCATTGAGTGTCGATGCCTTTATCCACTGCAGACTGCTAATGCAGAAGTGTGCAATGACACGCCTTTCTCCGAGTCTTATGAGATAATGAGAGACTGCTCTGCAGTTGGATAGTCCAGTGGATGGATAGATGAGGTCTTATTGCAACCATGTTTATACCTTTCTTCCTATGGGTCTGCCCACAGGTCCTTGGAACCTCTTTTCCTTTGACCAGTGGTAGATGCTTGCAGGTTGTGTATGCTTTCCTGGCTCTTCAAGAGGAAATGTTGCATCTTGCCTATGGTGTGTGGTTCTAGAGGTAAGAAGGATGCAAGAGTGACTGGCCTCTCGAACTTTAACTGGCTAGTCGGGTGATTGATGCGGTAAGCTTGCACATCGCGTCCTTTTTATTTTTCTTATCAGAATTAGAAGCAATCCCGGTCCTTCCTCTAGCAAGGCGAGGAAGGAGACTGGCAATAATGCAAACCCTTCCCAGAACTTCGCATTAATGCCCCTGATTAAATATTTTTCCCAGCATTTTTCAGGTGAATTACGATGCCTCACTCATTTTGGAAAGGCCCAGAAGTCTGACTCTCGATCGTGCAGCTCCTATACGCCGATCAAATTGTCAGAGGCAGGGCACTCCTCGCTCTTATGACCAGGAGGAATAGCCCAAGTGTGCAGAACTCCAGTCAGTTCTAGAGGCTCACTCACATTCCTCCCACCAATCAGTGAGTCTTCCTTATGTGAAAGACCAAGGGTTTGTAAAGCGTGTAGGAACAATCACAGTGTTTGAAAGTAAATTGTATTTTCATACAATCAACTTACCTGTCAGATATATACTTAGCTAAGACTCCGTCGTCTCCGACAGAAATTCAAATTTCGTGCCACTCGCTACCGGTAGGTCAGGTGATCTACCGGCCTGCCCTGGGTGGCAGGACTAGGAACCATTCCCGTTTTCTATCATTTTCTCTGTCGCCGGTGGTATCAACATTGTTGTTACTACCTCCTGACCTGAAATCTTATTTCAAAGCTTTTGATCATCGTTTCATCGGACTTTTTGGTGACGTACCTGGATCATGGTTTTGGCATTTGCTACTGTGGACTGAATTTGGACTTGCTTTTTGATTTTTCTCAGTATGTCTGATTCAAGTTAGTGTGAGAATGTGTGTGAATGTAGGCTGCAAGGTGAGGATACCGAAGGCTTCGGTTGATCCTCACACTGTATGTCGTAAATGTAGGGGGTTTGAATGTTCTTCAAATAATACCTGTCATGAATGTGAGGGGTTGAATGTTGAAGAATGGAAGACTAACTTCTTACTTTAGGAAGTTAGAGAGGGATAGAGTTAGACGTGCATCAAAGAGTGTGTGTATAAGGCCTATTGAGCCTTTTATTGAGTCTATCTCTCCTAATGTTAATGTTTTTGATTCTCCCTGTTTCGGGACATTCACAGGCTTTGCAATCAGAATTGGCCTCTGAAATCGCCGACCTGAAGGCTACTATCCACAAGATGAGGTCCAAAATGGCGGCCTTAGAAGGTAAGGATAGTGACAGTGATGTGTTCAGTGAAGTGAGTGCTCCCAGTGTTGTGGAGGGGGCGTTTGATCGTCTCTGCGACGCTCCCAGGCCTAGACCGCTTCCAAGCTCCCATGCCCAGAGGAGAAGGAAAGTCGAAAGCCTTAAGGAGGTCGTGGAGAATCCCCAACGGTCAGACGTCCCTTCAGCAGGCTCTGTCTCGCATCAGACGGCTCAGGACCGCTTTAGGAAAAGCGTCCTGCGAGAGTGTTTCTCTTCTTCTCCCTCTCCTTCACCTAAACGAGGGTGGAAGGACTCTGATCTTTCCAGGCCCCTGAAAAGGCATTGGAAAGAACCTTCCTTGAACTCGAGCCCCGAGCGCTTCTCTGATGAAGCTCCCTCCTCGATCAAGAAGGCGAAGGTTGTGTCGACGTCGCCCTTTATGCACGTAGCGGATCGTTCTCCTTCAAGGTCTCCCTCTCCTCCCATTGAAGAGGACGCGGGAGAAGCTTCTAAGAGGATCCTACTAGCTGTTCAAGAGCAGCTAGCCTCCTTGGTAGGAGTTCTGGCTAGAGATCCTCCTCGCAAGAAGGACGTTGCGCTTCCTATCAAGAAGTCTAGTCTTCTTTCCCCTGCCAGGCGCGAGGCGCCTTCCAGGCTTGAAGCTTCCTCTTCCAAGCATGTAGAAGAGGACATGCATTTCAGAACAAGCGCAAGAGAGGCACATGCCAGGCGTGAGACTTCGGCCAGGACGCCAGGCGTCATCCAGATGCGTAGAGCCAGCCAGGCACGAGACGCCAGCCAGGACGTCATCCGGGCGCGAGGCGTCATCCAAGTGCGAGGCGCCAGCCAGGACGCCAGCCGAGCGCAAGACGTCTTCCAGATGTGAGGAGCCAGCCAGGCGCGAGGTGCCAGCCGGGCGCGAGGTGTCATCCAGATTTGAAGAGCCAACTAAGCACGAGGCGCCTTACAAATGTCAACCGTCAACCAGACGTGAGGCGCCAACTTTTGTCAAGAGGGACTCTGTACACTCTCTTAGTCCCTCTCCTATCAGGAGTTTTGTCTCCCTCAGATAGAAGACTTCCTGATTTTGCTGCGGATTCTCCTTTGGACCCCGAGATAGACGAGAATTCTGAAGATGAGGCTCGCGGTAGGGAAGGACTTTCAAACTACAAAGTCTTGACAGCCCTTCTTCTTGAGGAATATGGGGACACGTTAACTCCTGCCGCTCCTCCCTCTCCACGCTCTCTGTTTTCAAGCGTAAAAGTGCCTAAATCTTCGTCTTTCCTTAGAATGAGGCCTACCATCTCTATGAAGAGGGCTCTTCATTCACTGAATGCTTGGATGGATACGAAGAAGGAGCTTGTCAGGACGGTCTTCTGCATGCCCCCAGCGAGACTCACTGGCAGAAGGGGCATTTGGTACCAAACGGGAGAGAATATGGGTCTTTCTCTCCCGTCCTCGGCTGAAGCGGATTTCTCTACTTTAGTGGATGCGTCTAGAAGACACGGACTGAACTCTGCCCGTGTGACTAGGGGCATTTTGGAACTGGATCATCTCCTCAAGGGACTCTTCCATGTTTTGGAAGTCTTCAATTTCTTAGATTGGTCCCTTGGGGTGATGTCCAAGAAGGCTCATGACGCAGAGGGTCTCGACCCACAAGTACTCCTTTGTATACTGTCGTGCATCAACAAGGCAGTACAAGATGGCTCTTTAAAAGTCTCCTCTTTGTTTGGAGCGGGACTGCTTAAGAAGAGGACAGTTTTTAGTGCTTTCTTGACCAAGGCGGTCTCCCACTCTCAGAGAGCAGCACTATTGTACTCTCCTTTATCTGAAGGCGACTCAAGACCTTCTCCTTCAGTCATCAAGGAAGAAGAGACCTGCTGCAACGGTTGAAAAGAGAGGGCCGAGTACGTCTCTTCAGCCCTTTCGAGGAGGCCCTCCCTCCAGAGCGCCCTCAAAAAGGAAGGCTCCTGAGAGGAGAGGTAGATCTGCCTTCCGTCCCTTTAAAAGTGATGCTTCTCACCTCCAAACACAAGTAGGTGCCAGGCTCCTAGGATTTGCGGAGGCCTGGGCACGTATCGACACAGACGCCTCGTCAATGTCTGTGATAAGGAAGGGATACCTTATCCCCTTCCAGGACAGTCCTCCCCTGACTTCAATTCCGCGGGAACTGTCAGCCAGGTACAGGGACCCTGTGCTGAGGGATACTCTTCGACTGATGGTGGATCAGATGTGGGACAAGAGAGCGATAGAACTAGTGCTAGATCAAAACTCCCCGGGGTTTTACAATCGTCTTTTTCTGGTTGCAAAGGCCTCGGTGTGGGGGGGGGGGGGCAGTACTAGACGTCAGCGCTCTGAACAAATTTGTTCAGAAGGAGAAGTTCTCTATGGAGACTTCGGCCTCAGTCCTTTCGGCTATGTGCCAAGGAGATTGGATGGTGTCACTTGATCTCCAGGACGCCTATTTTCACGTCCCGATTCACCCTTCGTCGAAGAAGTACCTCGGTTTCATGATGGGGAGGGAAGGATCTTTCAGTTCAGGGCCTTGTGTTTCGGCCTGTCCACAGCTCCTCAGGTCTTCACAAGCTTGATGAAGAATGTGGCGAGATTTCTTCACCTCAAAGGTGTAAATATCTCTCTGTATCTGGACGACTGGCTCATCAGGGCCAGATCAGAGAGACAGTGTTTGGAGGAGCAACATTAGGCTCGAGAGAGGTGTCAGGCACCTGGGAAACAGCACAGGTGTCCTGGCACATAAACTGCAAAGAACTCTTTGCCGTACATCTGGCTCTGAAGAACCTAGAACCTTTTGTATCGAACAAAGTTGTTCAAGTAAATGTGGACAACACCACCGCGCTTGCCTACATTCGGAAACAAGGAGGGACTCACTCCTTGTTCCTTTACGAACTAGCAAGACACCTACTGCTTTGGACTTCCCAGAGAAACATCTCCCTGCTTACAAGATTTATTCAGGGAGAAAGGAACGTAAGAGCGGACAGGCTCAGCAGGAGGAACCAGGTCCTTCACACAGAGTGGACCCTCCACTCAGAAGTATGTCAGAGTCTCTGGTCTCTTTGGGGGACTCCTCATGTGGATCTCTTCGCCACATTCCTCTCCAAAAGGCTGGAAGTCTTTTGCTCGGCGGTAGAAGACCCCAGAGCTCTGATAGTCAACGTCTTCCTTCTAGACTGGTCGCACGTAGATGTCTACGCTTTTTCACCTTTCAAGATCCTGGGACTAGTTCTGAAGAAATTTGTGGCGTCAAAGGGGACAACAATGACCCTGATAGCCCCCTTTTGGCCGGCACAAGATTGGTTCACAGAGGTGGTGGAGTGGACAGTAGATTTTCCCAGATCCCTCCCAAGAAGGACGGATCTTCTCAAACAACCACACTTCCAGAGGTATCATCAAAACCTCCCCTCTCTCGCTCTGACTGCCTTTCGACTATCGAAAGACTTGTCAGAGCGAGAGGGTTTTCTCGCAAAGTTGCAAGCGCGATCGCGAGAGCCCGCAGAGCCTCCACTAGACGAGTACTATATCAGTCCACAAGTGGGAAGTTTTTAGAAGGTGGTGCAAGTCTTAAGAAGTTGTCCTCCTCCACTACCTCTGTGACTGAAATCGCCGATTTCTTGCTGTTTCTAAGGGAAGAATCTCATCTATCTGTATCCACAATAAAGGGATACAGAAACATGCTTTCGGCAGTCTTCAGGTATAGAGGACTAGATCTGGCAGATAATAAGGATCTCCACGATCTCATAAGATCCTTTGAAACTACGAAGTCTAGGGAACCGGCTCCTCCTAGCTGAAACCTAGATGTAGTGCTCAAATTCCTGTCATCTGCAAGGTTCGAACCTCCTCATCTGGCTTCTTTTCGAGACTTAACTAGAAAATGCTTATTCCTTTTATCTTTAGCTACTGCAAAAAGAGTTAGTGAACTGCATGCTCTAGAGGATAAAGTAGGATTCAAGGGGGACTCGGCCATTTGCTTGTTTAAAGCTTTATTTTTAGCTAAAAACGAGAATCCCACAAATCCCTGGCCTAAGACCTTCGAGGTTAAAGGCTTATCGAGTCTCGTAGGTAAAGAAGCAGAAAGATCTCTTTGTCCTGTATGAGCACTAAAATTCTACCTTCAGAGAAAACACCAGATGGGGGGATCTAGACAAGGTCTTTGGTGCACGGTAAAAGACCCCACAAGACTGATGTCTAAGAATGCTCTAGCATTCTTTGTGAGAAACGTCATTACAGATGCGCATAAGATCTGTCCTGACGACACGTTTCGACTTTTGAGAGTGAAAGCTCATGAAGTGAGAGCAGTAGCGACGTCTCTCTCGTTTCAAAAGAATATGTCACTAAAGAACATCTTGGAAGCGACATTTTGGAGATGCAACTCAGTATTTGCATCTCATTACTTGGAGAGAGATTCGTGTGACCTACGAGAAATGTTTTTCTCTAGGTCCTTTCGTGTCTGCGGATACGATCCTGGGTTTAGGAGCTAACACCGATCCTTAAATTTGTACATACCTTCTATTAGATATGTTCTAGACTTTCTGCTGACAAAAGTGCTAGATGCCGCACTGGCGGCCAGTCACTATTGTTCAGTAAGGAACTCTTGTGATATCTTATTAGATGAGTATTTTATTTATTTTTTTTAAATTTATGTATTTGTTCATGAAACTTACCTGACAGATATATATATAGCTGTATTTTCTGAAGTCCGACAGAATTTAAAAATTCGCGGCACACGCAGTGGGCGGCCAGGTGGTAGTACCCATTCCCGCCGCTGGGAGGCGGATATCAGGAACTATTCCCATTTTCTATTCATATTTTTTTCTGTCGCCGGTCGGTAAACAACTGTTTACAGACCTCCGCCTAGGATTTTGAAAAACTTCATTAGCCACTTAAGTATCCTAATTATTCTTTCGATTATTAACTTGGATTTGTGGCTAGGCATACGCTATCGTAGATTTTGTCATTGCATTTGATGTCTGAAGCTAGTTAGCCTAGTTTCAGACTTTGTTGTCTGCACGGTAAGGTGAGGCTACCGGAACTTTCGGTAGACACTCGCTTAGTATATATGACGTTTACATGTTTTCTTTGCATAAGGTAATTAGTGTAATGTGTGAATGATTACGGAAGAAGGAGGATTCATTTACGCATTTTAGAGCGTGTTAGAATCCGGAGTTTTCCTCCACAGTAAACAGAAGTTAGAAATAATGAACCTTCTAACCTCCTGTAGATTTTATTTTGCCTAACCCTGTGGTATGTCTTACGGGCCTAGAAGAAGTGTCTGCTAGAGGATTACATCAAGTAATCTTAGGGACGCTTTGCGAGAGAAAAGACTTGTTGAAGGCGTCTTATTTGCTGTTGAGGACATTTCTTTACAGAAATTTTTAAAAAGGATTCGGAGTTAGCGGAGAGACATACCCGAATTTTTTCTTCGATCTCTCTTTCCTCTTCATCGATTTCTTTGAGAATCGGGAAGATTATATACTTGGATTCCTGGGTGATTTTCGGTCATGTTAAAGGGTTTTCCCCTATTAGCAAAGTGCTAATAGTTTTGTCAAGTCAGGACGTTTTCCCCATTGTCATTTAAGTGGGGGACCCCTCATAAATGGGGTAGTTCTCATTGACATAGATTTTAATGTTTTTATCGTTTAAGCGGATAAACTCATTAACAAATTTCGGAAGAGCTCTCATTCATTTTCAGAGGCTCATCCGGGGTTAAGAGAAAGACTTGTAGACCATCCAGGAAGTCTTTTGTCCAATATCATAAGAACATTGAACGGTCTTTTTCGATCCTCGGTTCTCTCTTGATGATCTCTATTCGAATATTACTCCCTTTTCTTGGAAAAGAGTCTTGGCAAAGAGTCAAGGAGTTCTTTTAAAAGTCTCGTTCATTAGAACGTGGACAGTCGTTTTCCTTTCTTTCTCTCTTCCTCGTCGAGGAAAGATGTAGTAGAGAATTCGATGTTCAAATTACTACAATACTTACGTAGTTTATCTTTGCGTCATTTTGCTAACGCATGGGTCAAGTCATATACGCATATCGTATTTACCTCTGCGGATAGAAGCCGAAAGAACTGTTGTTCTAATGTATTTATTTGACACTCCCTTCAACCTTCCAAGAGTTTTCGGAGTAAGAACAACTCTTCAGGTATTGTTACGACAACACCAACTCAGCTTCTGTATTTAGCGAATTCTGTTTCGTTTAAATAGGTCTGCTTGAGAGTTTCCTTTTGCTCGATAATATCATACCTATTCCTTCGTAAAGGGAGTAGCTGGCAACTCAGGCAGATAGTATTCTGTTCACCATTGAAGCTTTTCTTCGAGGAAGACTTCTCCTTCACTCTTTTTGATAGAGATCGAAGGTGGTCGATCTCCAATCCTTATTTTGTTTTCTTGAAGGAAAGAATTTAGGATGGAGATCGTTGTTCAGAATACTATAAATATACTACGTATATTAACCTCGCGACATGATTCTACTAAGCAGTTGAATTGTCCGAGGGGTAGGCGCATATCCTAGTTATTCTACGGATTGCGACTTAGACGAGAAGTATTCTAATTGAACTGCAACACCAACTCAGCTTCTGTATTTAGCGAATTTTGTTTCGTTTAAATATGCCTGCTTGAGAGTTCCCTTTTGCTCGATAATTTCATACCTATCCCTTCGTAAAAGGAGTAGCTGGCAACTCAGGCACATAGTGCGAGACGATGATCAAGGCTGCTGTTACTGTGATCTACGCAGTACCGGCTAGCTCGGTGTCATGCGCGGTTGGTTACGTCTCTCTCCCTTGCGGGAATGGCTGAATAAACCGTCTCTCTGCCCTACAATCATGGATTTTAGCCTCGGGTTGAGGAAATTTCTAGTAATCTTGAATGATCATACCTGCCGTTTACTTAGAAAATTTCAACAAGATATCTCTTATACTTGTTAGGTGCGGGGTTACTGCACGGTAACATTCGGTACGAATCTACCGCGGCATAGCACTATAATAATGCTCTCCTGCTTATGCAAAGCGCAGCCTTATTTGGGGAAGGAAGCAGGCTGAGTGAGGGAATGGATGAGTTTGCTGGGGACCATTTCCTCGCTGGAGAAGCTTGTTTTACCTGAATAAACAGCAATTCAGACCTCTACAAATTTTCCTCACGAAGAAATTGGAATAACATCAAAGATCTTGTAATTCTAATTTTCTCTCAACGGCTTGAGGATCACCTCGGGTGATAGCGAGAGGTGCCAGACATCCGAACAGAGAACAGATGTTCTGGCACATTGTCTGAAAGAATTGGAAGCCAAATTGGTCGGCTCTCCAGTTCCTCGAAGGGTGAGTTTGGATCGAGTGGCCCAAATCATCTCGGATAATTTCTCAGCTCTCTCATAGCTCGAGAAGAGAGAATTGGTTATGGGCTTGGGCACGGAACGTAACGATCCTCAAGAGGTTCGTTAAACTAGTGCACGTCCGTGCGGGTCTTCTCGATCGAAGGCAACAACTACTGACGTCTGAGTAATCCTCACTTAGAAGTATGTCGAAAGTGAGGAGAGACTGAGGGCGTCCTTTCGTTAAGTTTTTTCGTAATATTGAAGACGAAGGAGCTTCCTCTTTAGTTGTTACTTATTCATGATCCTAGAGGATTAGCTTTAGTCGCCCACATGTTGGCCTCTAAGAGGTTGGATTCACAGAGGTCAGGTAATTCAGAGAATTGTCCAAAGACCCTTCCCGAGAGAATCGGTGTAATCTAACATCGTCACTTAGTGAAGTATCTAATATCTCTCCTCTCTGAGTCTGAAGGCGTTCAGAACTATCGAGAAGCGATAAGATCTTCAAGATTAATGGCAGTCTCTTGGCCAAGGCAGAGCAGTGCTGCCTATTTTCAGTTTTCAATCTGAGGGGGCCGTTTCTGGAGATAGTGAAGGGAAATGACTGTTCTCCACCTCGACCTCTGTGAATTTCGTTATGGTTCTATCTTTCGTATGAAGTATGAGATAAGATAGAAGTCCTAACTATTGTAGAATATGCAAATATGTTGTTGACGGCCTCTAGGCTCAGAGATTCGGTTCTGTCAAACAACCAAAGCTTCACGATCTTGAGGTCTGTGGAGATCTTGAAATTCTCCTGGATCAAAGGTTCCGGCATGGAACTTAGACGTGTCTGAGTTTCTGATGCCAAAAGCAGTTTCGAACCTATCCCTTTCTGCGAACTTAATACACGTGACCAGAAAGGCTAATATTCTACAACCCGCTCTAGCCACGGCAAGGAGGGTTAGTGAGGTTTTAGCCATCATCAGAGGTTTTTGGCTTTAAAGGACATAATGGTCTGTCCTCTAAGCCTTCCGTTCTTGATAAGAACGAAAAACCTGTCTAACCCTTGATCCGAAGGCTTGGAGACCAAGGGTATGGCACAAATTATTGGGCAAGGGCATTAGAGAGTCCTGTGCCCTGTAGGGTCTCTCAAGTTTTATCTTGATAAAACTATAGAAAGTCAAGGTCAACGGACAATCTGCGGTGTTCCGTAAAAAAGACCAAACTGGTTCATGTCCAAGAACACCCTGGCATTATAGCCAAGGAGTTCTTTTAAGAGGTCTCATTCATTATGTTTGCATAAAGATTTGAGATATTTCTTAATATCAATGCTCAAGAGGTGAGGGCGCGGCCTCGGAAGCATTTCAACAGAGCATGACACTCAGTAACATCCTGAGTGTCACGCTTTAGCGAAGCAACTCTGGGTTCGCTTCACACTCCCGACAATCTGCGGTGTTCCGTAAAAAGACCAGACTGGTTCATGTCCAAAGAACACCCTTGCATTATAGCCAAGGAGTTCTTTTAAGAGGCTCATTCATTCATGTTTTTTGCATAAAGATTTGAGATTTTTTCTTAATATGAATGCTCAAGAGGTGAGGGCGCGGCCTCGGAAGCATTTCAACAAAGCATGACACTCAGTAACATCCTGAGTGCCACGCTTTAGCGAAGCAACTCTGTGTTCGCTTCACACTCCCGACGGGATGTGAAGACGACATTTCAGATCCGTAAGTCGCTAGGACCATTACATATCCGTAGATATATTATTGGTGTGCAGGAAGCAACACGAATCCTATCCTATAGAAAAAGGGATAGGTGTGCTTTTAACTTTTGAAGGGTTGGTCGCTTGAGGCGCGTCCTTTTCTTTAGCCTAGAAGTATGGAACTAACTTTGATAGGTTAGGTCAGGTGGTGGTTTTTAGCTTCGGTGCCCTCAGAAGTATGGTCATATGGTCTAGTCACATTGTGGTCACGCCCCCGTTGACAGATCATCTAGAGCGCCAGCATTACAGGTCTCTACCTCGCTGGCCAACTCTAGTAACGCAGAAGCAGACTTTGGTGACAGTAATCACGAAGTCGGCTATGCTAACAGGTCAGGAACCAAGATGTATATCATCTACTTAATTTAGTTTCCCAAAAATCCTATTCTGTCTCTTCCCACCATCCGAAGGTGGGATTCAGCTATATATATATCTGTCAGGTAAGTTTCATGAACAAAATGTTATTGTTATAATACAATTAAGTTTGTTCATACTTACCTGGCAGATATATATAATTAAAGTCCCACCCACCACCTCCCCTCAGGAGACAGTGGCACTGATAAAATATGAATAGAAAATGGGAATAGTTCCTGATATCGCCTCCCAGTCGGCGGGTGGGAATGGGTACTACCACCTGGCCGCCCACTGCGTGTGCCGCGAATTTTTAAAATTCTGTCGGACTTCAGAAAATACAGCTATATATATTATCTGCCAGGTAAGTATGAACAAACTTAATTGTATTATAACAATAACATTTTTATTTATTTTTTTAAAATTTATGTATGTGTGCGTAATGTGTTTTTGAGTTATGGTTGTTGTGAAGAGTTTGGGGATAACTTGGAACAATCTTTAATACTAACATGGTGGTTAGGATCAGGTGGTCGGGATTGGTTGTGTGCTCCTTCACAAGGTGTATTGTCATATAAGTGGATCAGCACCATAGACAAAGTCCTTTCAGGCTCTGCCGAGTAAGCGGATAAGACCCCATCGGCAGACCCACGAGAACTCTTGGCCATAGATCATATATCTCGCTAAAGTTTCTTGAGGTGATGCAGACTCCTGGGCAACAGCCACGAAGTCTACCACCTATCAGGTAGGAACCAAGGTTTATTTATACCTACAACATATGTTGTTTACCTGTCTATTCCATAATTAGCTGTCTCTTACCCTCCACCAAAGGGTGCCAATCAGCTAAGTATATATCTGACAGGTAAGTTGATTGTATGAAAATGATATTGTTATGATACAATAAAGTTTCATACATACTTACCTGGCAGATATATACGATTAATGGCCCACCCAGCCTCCCCGCAGGAGACAGGTGGAAGAGAGAAAATATGATAGAAAACGGGAATGGTTCCTAGTCCTGCCACCCAGGTCAGGCCGGTAGATCACCTGACCTACCTGTAGCGAGTGGCGCGAAATTTGAATTTCTGTCGGAGACGACGGAGTCTTAGCTAAGTATATATCTGCCAGGTAAGTATGTATGAAACTTTATTGTACCATAACAATATCATTTTTCTTAACTATACAAACCTGAGGTCCTTTACATTTATGCCCACCTCATGCCACCCCTGAATCTGAACCTGGGCCAAAAGGCAAAGTGGAGTGTTTACAGCCGGCCTACCTGCCTACCAGATGGTAGTTACTAACCACCTTGTTCAAGAATTTCACGGCCATAATTCCAGCCTACGCTGAAAGTAATTTCTTATGTAAGAGACCTCAGGTTAGTATAGTTAAGAAGAATACAATTTACTTTAAAAAATTTTGATAATTTGTTCAATCATTTGGTGCTTACTTGAAATGGTGGTAGAGTGAGGATTTCAGTAGCGTAGGTTTTTTGTTAGAGGTGCTATGATACAGAAAAATGGTACTTCATATTTATAGCAGGTGGTTAAGTTTTCCTTGTTTGGCTTCAGTTATGATTATTTACTTTCACAGTTCATTGATAAAACCTGAAGTGGGAATAGTAATTGTTACTGTGTATCTAGGATTATTGATTGTCAGCTGACTGGTTTCAAACACTGTTATGCATTTTGTTTTCCAGGTTGAGCAGCTTCTGTAAGAGAAACGTCATCATGCCAGAACTCACAGAAATTGAAAAGACCACACCACCTGCTGCTGAGGCTGCAGAAGAACCTGGTGCGGGGTCTGGGTCAGATTCAGATACTGAGGTTTGTGAAAATGATTTGTATAGTAATTTACTCCATATATATATATATGTGTGGCTGTATTGTATACATACACGTTGACATGATGAAATTTTGTATTATTTATGTGTTTCCATTTTACTTATGATTTGTATTCAGCAGGAGTCCTTGCCAGAATTGGTTCAGGGAGGATCAGCATCTGCTCCCACCATCTCAGAATCTGCAAAGGCAGCCAAACAGTCTCGGTCTGAGAAGAAGGCCCGTAAGTTGATGTCTAAACTTGGGCTCAAACAGGTACCTGGTGTCAACAGAGTTACCATTCGCAAAAGTAAGAACATTCTTTTCGTTATCAACAAACCCGACGTATTCAAGAATCCTGCCTCTGACACCTACATCGTTTTTGGTGAAGCTAAGGTTTGTCCATTGATATCTCTGTATTACCTAGTTGTGAAGTTTTAACTTTGTTAGGTACCATTTAGTGTGATTAAGAATTTTTGATGCTCAGTACAATACAGTAGTATGTTATGGTATTTATTGATTGTGATTTGCTCTGCTGTTATTTGCAGACAGTTTTACCCTGAAGTGAAGTAAAATTAAAGATTCCTATGACAATTTGTTGCTATTTTTCTCATAATTTTGTACTTCTGTCAGTTTGACTTTTGCTTCTCATTTAATTATAAATTTTTAGATTGAATTTTCTTGGGTTGTAGTATTCGGTGGTTATGCAAGTAGTTTTCATATCAGTCTGTTGAAGGATACGGTATTTGTGAATATTTTCCTCAAGTTACTAAGTATTTTCAAGCTAACTGCCAATTTTATTCCATGTTCACTTGGCTATTTGGATATGCTCGAGCCATTTATCACTTGGAAACTATTCTTGATTGTAAACGTTTGATTAAAGTTTGTTAATAAACCAAAGCAAAAATACTAGTTCAATATTGTATAGGCAACACAAAATTCTGTTAAAGAGCTAGGAGAGGAAGACTTTTAAGTGACCCTGAGTATTCCATAATGCAGTAGTACAATACAAGTTGGTTTTTGTTATCATTATCTTTTTTGTTCTTAATTTGTTTTTTTTTTATCTAAAAGTTCATTTACAGATTTACGTAGTACATAAAGGTTTTTGTTTCTCTTTGGGGCCTAGGGAATGAGGAATCTGGATGCGTTACATCTCCGAAGTTACTGGAGCATTATTTTGTTAATATATGTGTGTTGTTTTAAACTTAAAGTGAAACATATGATACTTGCATAAAATGCACCATTATTAAACACATGAGCAATCCTTGCATGAGATGAAAACACTGAAGAGTAGCAAGTTTTGTAACAAGTGATTTTGTCAAATGGGATAAGTGCACAATTTTTTTTTTTTTTTTTTTTTTTCCTTCCTGTATACCACAGTACCATTGGTTCTTGAATATTTGGTGCCGCCAGTGCTTGTCCTGCTCATTCTCTGTCTTCTTGGTCTGAGGCGTTTGCTCTTGGATAAAGATGCATAGTACATTCTCGTGGTCTTTTCACTCCTCCAACGATGCCAGTTGCTCCTTGTATTTCTTGAAGTCTTTGGATGGTATTTTGTTGTGTTCACCATCTGCTGTGCATGATAACTCTTGCCTGGTCTCCTAGGTCTGTTGCTAGTTTACCTTGGGTGTTGATAGGAAAGTGATTAGATTGTTCACAAAAAATCCTGACATCAGGGGCTCATGGTTCTATGGCCATAGCTGTTCTGTCTAAGATCTGGAAAGTAGTCTTCCAAGCAAAGGGTGTGTCTGCTTCTCCTCTAGCTGGGGGCCCTTCTTGGTCTTGAAGGGATTTTAAGGGTTGAGGGTTATTCATTATTGAACCACTTGAGGTTCAGTTGAACTTTTTTTTTTTTTTTTTTCTGTACAGTAGATAATGTTGTCATCCACCCTCATTGAGGAGCTCCTCTCGGTCTCTGTAGAGATAGGCTATCATAGCCTTGAGCTATTTGGAAAAGGTGTTGCTGTGCCCTGTAGTACATTAAGTAGGAATTGACTAGTGTTGCCATGTATTTATTACTGGCAGGCACAGGGTGGTGCCCAAGATGATTTCTTCTACATGTTTCTCATACTACTATACATGAAGTATATACAGTCCCACTTTTTTTTTTTTTTCCCTCATACGCTGAACTTTTGACACTGGTTCAGGGCCAAATAACATCTATTTATGATTGGCCAAATTTTTAACTCTACATTTTCTTTGTGTATATAAGTCGGTGCTTGAACATGATCCCATGTGGACAATCTCCACATACTAGTCCCTTAGATGAAGGAAATTTTTGGTTACAGACTGGTGTGATGGGACGGTAACCCTGCTACTAACTTACCAATTATCTAAACACCTTGTTAATAAGCATAAATTACAACCTGAAAATTTTAAATATGATTAGTGGTTTATTCTTTGCTACTTATTTTATTTTGCAGGGGACTATGTTTAAAACTTGGGCATGTTAGAAGTTACAACTGTCTTATGTAAGTAATGCTCTTTGGTGTTTTTCAGATTGAGGATATGAATCAACAAGCACAGATGGCAGCAGCAGAGAAATTCAAGGAACCAACTGTCAACCCAGCTGCTGACAACGCTGCTCACACTACTGTAAGTAATGTGTTGATGCTTTGAACTAAACTAGGTTTTTTCAAGGGAGCAGTTATGTTTGTTGTAATTTTTAGGTGTTGCAAAAGGATGAAGCCAGGAAGGTGAAGGCAAAGGTGGAAATTGTTTAAGGTTTTGAAGCTGCAAGTGTGGTGGTTGAGTCATAGCTTACTATGACTTAACAATACTATGTATTTATCAGTCAAATTTAGTAAATGGAACTTTATACTTGGCTGTTGGTACTAATTGATCAGGCAGACTATTATAGACAAAAAATAAAAAAATTTACTGAATAATATTTATCAAAAATATATAATGCAAACATGCCATTGACTAAGCCAAAAAGAACTAGAACCTTACAGAAACAAATAAAAAATGATGCCTCGAAGTCTTAGAAACTTTGAAGTTGTAAAACTTTACTTTTGAGAAAAAACCTAAAACCAAGATGGTTTATTTTTGGGGAGGTTTGGCATTATTTGGAGATACTTCTGGCTAATTATTCAGCTCTAGCACCATAATAAAGATGGTTTTACTAGTTTCTTTTATTTGGCAATAGAAATATGCCTGCATTTCGCTGTGGAAAGAGATATGAACAGCAACACTGCTTTTTTAGCAGGATTTCCAATGGATGCTCTTTGTTTAGCTTCATCTTCTAACTTTTCCTCGTTGGACTGACTTCCAATACAAGCCACTTTACAGTTATTTTTTTTTAGTGGTTTTTGGTCTGCATATTCATGATCTCGTGTTTTAATTATAAAAATAATATTGTCGGCAATAGTAGCAAGGAAAATGAAGAAATAATTTTTTTATGGGGACAGTTCCATCCAGCCACATGTAAACAAAATATTGTGACGTCACTGAATAGAGATGAGTTACCAATCAGAGAAAATGGGTATGAAATATTTCAAGGACAAATTGCCTGCAGCAGGGTTGGCCTCTCAAACAAAAGTTTTGAAAAAGGAAACCAAAGAAAAAAATCTAAAAATAACACTAATTTTCCCATCATCCATTATTTGACACGAGTCACTTTTAGGCAGTTGTTATTTACATGCCCATGGTATTTACACACTAACTTGTGTGCACACAAACCCACCAAAATACATGAAAAATGGTAGAAAAATACCCATACTACCTTTATGAGATAATTCTCTAATTTTCGTGTGGGGGTCATAAATACATAATAATGGTCGTTTTAGGGTCCCTCAATTGTATCTACAATCAGTATCTTTATCAATATTAATTTTGATGAATAACTTGTTTGGGGTTTAACCCTTAAGGACAGGCTAAATATAATCCACACCAGGCAAATGTTAGGGTTAGTCAGTTTAAAATATAAACACATCAATGGAAAGAGGAAGTGATGCAAGTGCATATGGTGTGAGAAAAAAAAAAATGTTTTCCCTACCTTCCATTGAAAATTGAAAGTGACTTATTTACAGCCCTGTGTTAGGCCTCTTTTTACAAGGCACACTATAATTTTACCAACTAATGTATATTTTTTCTAATTTATTTTTTATTTTGTAAAATTACAATTACAGCTCACACAATATCATAACATATAAGAACTTAAGTCGGTAATAAATTCTGAGTAGTATATCTGTTGGAAAATATTAATGCGAGGGAGTAACTTTTTGGTAGGTATATATGTTTTTTCTAGTATTTCTTTGCACTTTTCTCTGCAAAATTACCGTTAACACTGATATAAAATCATAAAATATAAGTATTAAAACTTACAGCATTCCGTGGATATATTTATGAGCAAATAAAAAGAAGTCATGGGACAAGCAGCGGCGAAACATTTTACAGTCGATTTCTGTGTTAGTGCTGAATGATCTCATAGGTCTCAGCATTTGGCCTTCTGGTTAAATTCTGTATTCAGTATTATTATGCCTTGGAGTGTTGATAGTTTTACCCCCTTCTTCCCTTTTAACTAGAGAAACAAATTCTTTTGTTATTGATTTTTACTTTTCTGAAGTCCATTATGTTGTCTTCAATTGCTTCATTCACTTTTGTCATTCAGTCTTCTGCTGTAATAGCTTTCATTGCTGCTACGTTATTGTATTTCCATTTGAAGAAACAACCCTGGTAAATATTTCTGGATATCACACAGTCTTCTTCCTTAGCAGTTTGTATGTAATGAATAGTTGAAATCATGGTCATAATGGAAATCACAAGTCCAACAGTTGTTGTTGTGATTTGTAAACAAAATATTATACTAATAGTACTGTGTCAAACTTTGTAGGGTGTTAGTGCCATCAGTGCACCTCATGTGGTGCACTGTAGACATTACTTGAGGCTTTTTGCAGCGTCCCTGTGGCCCTTAGCTGTAAATCCTTTCATTCCTTCTTTAGTACCTCTGTTTATATTCACTTTCTTCCATCTCACTTTCCACTCTCTTACTTTCCACTCTCTCCTAACAATTGTTTCATGTGCAGCTGTGAGGGATAATAGTAAACTTCATTTGACACATGGCTGCTTGATAATCCTCCAAAAATGAAAATAATGATGCAAATAATATTATATTGAAACCTACCTTATGTTATGTAACTTTCAACTTCTTGATAGTATGGAATGGAATAGAGAGTTTTGGCCCAAGGCCAAGCACTGAATCGGATATTGATAGCAAGAAGGTTTTAAAGGTGTAACTGTCATTTTTGGAGGATTATCAAATAGCCATGTGTCAAATGAAGGTTACTATTTCTTGAGTATGACAATATTTTGTAGATCACCACAGAACAACAGTGGGTTTAACCTGCAGTAGTTTATCAGGTTCAGTATTCCTTTCAGCCTGTGTTTACCAAAGATCTGAGCAGAGATTTAAAGGTCATACACAATATTTGTAATTGTTTTAGTACTGGTACCTGTTGAAACTTAGTTGTATTCCTTCATTACCTAAACTTAGTTGTATTCCTTCATTACCTTTAAATCTGTATGAACAAGGATCCAATGTTATGTGACTATGTACTGTAGACTGTTTCTCTCATAAACAGTTTAGAACTTCAGAGTAAACCACTTTTTGATTTGATCATCAGGGAAGAATTCATGATCTATGCAACATCAACTTTCTTTAATCCATAGAAACCATTCCAACTAATGAATCTTTCATTGGTTACTTGAAACTTGTCAGTTCAAGTCTTCATAAATCTTTTTCTAGCCATTACTTCAACCATCATATTGCTGTCAGGAACTTTTGCAGGGAAAAACTGGATTATGGTAAATTTTAGGGGCTGAATACGGGTAACTTTGTAGGGTTGTGATGCAAGAAATTTTACCAAACCGCTCGGAAGTGCCTATAACATTGTTAATAGGCTTTGTTTAAAGTCTGGATTGGGTATTGCTTAAGAGCATGAACATTTATTTGCCTGTCATGCTTACTAAGGTGACCTTGAACATAGAGAATCTGAGTTACATTATTGAAGCATGTTGTATACAGAGAATACAACATGCTTCAAATACATGTTGGACATGTATTTAGATAATTCGTTTACTCATTTTAGAGGTTATGCTGTACCCCCAACATATTTTCCCCACCTTTGCAAAGATTACTTTAGTCCAGCATCACCAGACGAGTGGGAATGTCATTAGCAAACCGTTTTCTTCTGTATAATTGAGATTTAAGATTCTGATGGATTTGAATATTTCTTAAGTTGCTGCCATTTAAGTGCTTGATTTCTGTGGTAATATATGTATGTGTTTTCCTTTTTCCAGGTACCTGCTGCTATACAGGAAGACGAAGAGGAGGATGAGGAGGAGGTAGATGAGACTGGACTGGAAGAGAAGGATATTGAGCTTGTCGTTTCCCAAGCCAATGTATCGCGTGCCAAGGCAGTTAGAGCATTGAAAAAGAATAATAATGATATAGTTAATGCCATTATGGATCTAACAATGTGATCGCCTTGTATATCATTTTAATTCTTTTTCATTGTTTTTGATTGCGATTAAAGACTGATGGTTTGAGTGAAACATGCATTTGTATTTGCAAAGTGTCCGTGAGATCTGCATTTTTATTTCTAAAATTGGTTTGTATTTAGTCATCTTGAAATTTAGTTGTCCTTGTCAATTTGTCCTTGATTCATTTTTATTTTTTACGCCTTTTCTAGGACAAAAGTCAAACACAACACAAAATTAGTGCAACTAGCAATAAAATCCGAAGTTTATACCCATTCACGTCTGCCTCTTCCTTGTTTACACATAAGAAATAAAACAGAACTTATACTTACTCTGGTGTCTTCATCTTTAAATAAATATCTAGTACCTAACAGTTGTTTTATTGTCAGAAAATGTTATCAATAAGTTTAATACACAGCACAATTTCTCAAAAAAGTTTTTAAAGTAATTATTGCATCATGGAAAAAGTAGTTTAAAGAAAGAAGAAAGGTCAAGGAAAATTAAAATTTAATTTTTAAATATGTAACTGACCTGGCAGTTATATACATAGCTATATTCTTTGATGTCATGACGTCAGAGAATATAGCTATGTATATAACTGCCAGGTAAGTATATTTAAAAATTTATCTTAAAATAAAAATATCATTTTCCTGTTTTACATATTGCTTGGAGAATAGTTTAATCAGGCTCGGGGCAAACTTTGCTGTTGAGCTTTGGGAGCAAATTGGTTTATAGAAATTTTTGTAGATTTTCCATTTAAAGTTTACTCAGTTCAAAATTTGCAAGGAGCTATAATTTTATAAGTTTAAAGTTATCCTGAATGATGACCCCTGCGTGAGCAGTGACAGGTGTCTAAGTGTGGCACTCAAGATGACACCATATAAACAAGGTTAATGGTGGTGATGGTCGTTAAAGTTTGAGGACCGCTTAACCGTTGTATCCCCTGTAGGGGGTTTAGTGCTGTCTGTGTACCTGCGATGCGCTGTAGGTATTAGTAGAGGGTTCTGGGCAAGTCTTTAACTCCCAGGTCCACCACATAAAACGGAAGATTGCATCTTTTTAGCAACTAATTGATCACAATGCAGGGAAAAAGACCTCATTTGAACAACTGATTCCAGGGGATCCAAATTAGGCCCAAATAGTAAGGCTTGGTGGTGGGTGGATGAAATGGACTTTATTGAAAACTGAAAAATGCACTTTATTTAGAGATCCTTCCCCTGGTAAATGTATCTTTAAGAGATGGTTTCCCGTTCAGGTCCTACCCAGCCCACATCCCTAGCATTGGAAACATAATCTCATTGTTTCCCACACCCAAATTACTCTTAGATGTACTAACTTAATATCCACAGTAATTTTGGTGTGGGAAACATAATGAGATCATTTTAAAGAAAATTCTATGGATTACTAAGACGACGTCGGGCTTTTTACTCAGGGAAAGGTCCTGGTATTCACTTTCACTTTGGTTCAATGTACAGCCTTCCACAGGGAGGGTTCCATCTCTGGCTGTCCCTTGTACGTTTTCAAAGTTGCTTCTCATATTTCATAGTTGTCTTTTAGTGTTTTCTCTTCAGCATCGTAGCTCCTGCAAAATAGGAGAGTCTTTAGTTCTTTTTCAAATTTGTTTTCTTCTTGTATGATCTTCACTTCAAACGGTATTTTGTTGTTTCATACTTGGTAACATCTATGGGAAAATTCCTCTTGGGAAGCACTCTTAGGAGGTCCTTCCCCTGACAAAGGTGCCCTTGAAGAATGGTTTCCATTGCCCACCTTTAGTCCCTCACCCTTGTGGTTCAGGTCCTCCCCAGGTCTGCTTCCCTAGCTGTGCAGGAAACCCCTCTTCCTCCAGGGAAACAGACTCTGAAGAGGTCCTTCCCCTAAGGTCGTCCTGGGTCTGCTTATCCTTGTGATGCAGGTCCTCCCCAGGCCTGCTTCCCTAGCCTGACAGGAACCTGCCACTCCAGGAAGTAGCACCTCTGAGAAGGTCCTCCTAACAAAGCTCTCCTATTTCCCTAGGGTGCCATGAGTCTCTGAGGAGGTTCTTCTCTTGGCAAAGGTACCCTTAAGGAATGACAAGCCTTAGGGCGACTTGGGTCCCCTCAGCCTTGTGGTTCAAGTCCTCCCCAGGACCGCTTCCCTAGCCTGACAGGAAATCTGCTTCCCTCCAGAGAAGCAGCCTCTGAGGAAGTCCTTCCCCTGGCAGGGTGCCTTTAAAGGATGGTTTTCCTAGGGGTACCTTGGGTCCCAGTACCCTTGTGGTGTAGGTCCTCCCCAGGCCCGCTTCCCTAACCTGACAGAAAACCTACCTTCTTCCAAGGAAGTAGACTCTGAGGAGGTCCTTCCCCTAACAAAGGTCCTCTTAAGGGATGGCTTCTTAGGGGGCACCGAGTCCCCTCAGCCTTGTGGTTCAGGTCCTCCCCAGGCCCGCCTCCCGAGCCTGACAGGAAAACTGCCTTCCTCCAGGGAAACAGCCTCTGAAGAGGTCCTTCCCCTGACAAAGGTGACTTTAAGGGATGTGGGCCTTATTTTCATGTGTGCAATTCATCACCCTCTGAATTTGATAAATCTTTACCTTTAATTCTGCTTTTCTAATAAATACTGTCCTGTTTCTGAAAACGATTTGAAGGATCCTATTCCTGGAGACTGAAGTTGGTGCTTCACAGAGGTATATCTTTAGACATGCGAATGGGGCTTCTCCCTAGCCTCTGGGAATCGAAGACTGACGGATTCCAAGGCGGTGAAAAGTCCTCTGGATTCCAATGAGATTTCACAGATCTGTAGAACCAAATGGTAGTAATTCTGGCAATACAAATTCTCTCTCTCTCTCTCTCTCTCTCTCTCTCTCTCTCTCTCTCTCTCTCTCTCTCTCCCTCCTCATATAAGTTCTCGTAAGTCTCATCATCGCATCATTTCTTCCCATCATCGGAATCTCAACTCTGCTTATGTTAACAGTTCCTAACTCTTCCTCTGCACCCACTCAGTTGTTTTTAAAAATAATGTTTTAATAATTTAGAAATACCTACATTCCCTGACATATTTGCGGATTTCGGGCGTTGAACTAACCAGTGGCTTGCCTGCAAGGATCGAATTCTGCTTCAGGGAAGTTGGGTCTCCTGTATAGATGCCAACTGGACTTCCCCTCTGAATTCGATTGGCTTATCCATCCCTTATATAGTATTACTCTAATAAGTGGCAGAGACTTTTCTCAAACTTGCCTCTTGTGAAGGTGTCTATATCATGTACTAACTGTTTATAAGCGCCTCAGTGGCGTGTTTGGTTTGGTTGTTGCCTGTCACCTCGGTGGCCGCGAGTTCGATTCTCGGAAATTCATAGAGATGTGTATTTCTGGTGATAGAAGTTCACTCTCGACGTGGTTCGGAAGTCACGTAAAGCCGTTGGTCCGTTGCTGAATAACCATTGGTTCCATGCAACGTTAAAACACCAAACAAACAAACTAACTGTTTTTAGGTAACTTCCAATATAGAAAACTCATTTTTTTGTGGCCGTGCTTGATTTGGTAGGCATCCCAGTCGTGGTCACTTAATTACAAAGACATGAGAGATTAATCTTTATTTTTAAAAAAGTAAGGCACGGAAGCATGGGCCTTACAAGTTTAATTACAGACTTTGAAAACTGTAGCTATATTTAATATATATCAGATTCATTGTGCCTTCAAACGTCTCCCTTTTTCCATGAAAAGCCATACATGATTTCATTGCTTATTTCTGTATTGTCTCTGGTCTTACTCTTTCCTTAGATATTTTTTTTTTATTTTTCTTAGTTAGTCGTCTGCTATTCAGACCGAAGCACATCGTCTCTTCCTCCATTATCTCTCCAAATGTTTAAAACTTTAATTTTCTTTCTATCTCCAGTCATTTTCCTTTTTGCATAAACTTTCATTTAAGGTCTTGTATGACTTGACTAGGCATTAAGAAGATCTTTTAGCCTAGTCGATGGGCTCAGGGGTGTCATTTAGTGGGGGCTGGGGATGGCCACTGCCCGGCACCCCCAAGACTCAAGTTGCCCCCACACCCCGCCCCCAAGCCCCAAGAAGTAACAGCAGCTGGTTTGCCATTTTAATTCTGTACAGGAATGTAATTCAAAAATCTTATTGTATGTTGATTTAGGTACTCAAATTATCGACATTATCTTATATTATTGTATTTTGATTTTGGTACTCAAATTAACATTATTACTTTTGTATTTTATTTTTATTATGGTACTTAAATGATCAACATTATTTATTTTTATTTCATAATCATAATATAAATTCCATTACACTAATGATGCAGTTATTTAATCATTTTCATTAATGCCCGTCCTTGCCAGCCGATGGCACTAATTTGATTTATAAAGTATATTTTCATTAAAATGTAAAAAAAGTCATATTTTCTTTTTAAATATGCAATCATAAATATTTAAAATTTCTCCGAAATATTACGTTTCTTGACCCTTGTCTATCTACTTATAGCTACCAGTGATGATGATATAAATAAACAGTAGTGGGAGCATATAATTTTTGCTGAAATACCTTACCTTGCCAAACCCCCCACCCCCAACCAAACAAGAATCTGAAATGACTCCCCCTCCCCCCGATTGGGCTTAGCTGGAAAATGGGGTTGCGGGGGAGGTGTTAGTTGAGGTGGGGCTCGAATTTAACCTCTGAGTTTGCTGGTTCTGTTGTTATTGTTATTATTATTATAATATTATCTATTCACTTGTGTTTGTTATTTTTACATTGTTATTCATCTTAAATTCACCGACACCAATATTATTTTTTTACATTTCCTTAAAGTCAGCGACTGATAGAAAGATTCTGTCATGAGTGTCTTAGGAATGGTTCTCCTATAGTAAGTGATTCAATCAGCAGACGAGTTGGGGTGGGTTTGTATGGTGCTTTTACGTTGCATGGAACCAGTTGGGGTTGGGGAAGAAAGTGAGGAGGAGTAGGGTTAGAGAGAGAGAGAGAGAAAGAGAGGTTGTTTCTTGTAGTCTTTTTTTTTTTTTTTTTTTTTTTTTTTTTTTTTTTTTTTTTTTTTTTTTTGCCGGTGGAGAGCGGAGAGCAAGTTCGTCGTTATAACTTATAATAACCAGCAGGGTGCGGATGGTGGATCTCCTCTTCCCAAGCGAGCCGAGGCGTTTCTTGATAGTTAAGGTCGTCAGTTATTTGCAACAGTCGAGGATTAATCAATTATACAGCAGCAGAACGGTAAGTTGAAGCCTTGAACTACCAAAATAGCTATAGGCCTAAGCTGACGAGTCAGGAAAGACTTCGGCATGGTGGAATAGGTAATGCTGTCACATCGCATATTCCGAGAGAGAATGAAGGGAAGTGACAGATTTGAATGCCAGTGGGAGTTATGTAGCAAACACGGTAGGTACTCGGTCAAAAGATTTGATCTTGAGTAAGTGTGCCGGTGGCTAGTTATTTATTTATTTATTTATTTTTTTTTTTACGTATTAAGAAATATTACTCATTTGCTCTGGAGCAGATAGATATGAATTCAGGGTTTCATTCACATGTTTTTTTATAGGAATTATGAAACTTTTGCAGTCGGTGATACCCTTTAATGCTCAAAGTTTCTGTAGGTACATTTTGCAAGGACAAAAGATACCTTTAATTGTACTTGGTATATTTAGACTTGGATGTTGTCATTGCTTCTGTCAAGGAAATTGTATTTTGTTTGGTTCGTTTTCTGTCTGTTGGTTGCCCATAGGACTTGGGGATTTTATACTATATACTAAGGACGGCGTCGTTGCAGGCTGCAAATTATTAGAGAAGAGATAGGGCTAAGCCCCAGTCTGCGAATGATCTAGAGTCCTCCTTCGGCTAACAAAATAATGCTGGTCATAATTATAATAGTGTCAACATTTTACTGGTGGTGATTTGATTTTCGTTAATTACGCCTTTATGAGGCAAAGGATAAGGTTGATCTTGCATGGGTCTAGGTTAGAACATCAATGCGGTTTTACAGGCGCACAGTAGCCTACAATGTCATGTAGCTACCAGCTTTATTCTGCTTGTAGTAAAATTGTAGTGTGATATCTCTCTCTCTCTCTCTCTCTCTCTCTCTCTCTGTCGTTTTAAGTTTCCATAGAATTGCTCAAAACCAATGTTTTTGGAACTGCGCGGATGCAAAAAGTGGTGAATGTCCACACTATGGTGGGAATAACATGCTTACTGTATGTTCAAAAGACTATACCCAAAACTGTGAGAAAATGAGCCCAGATTCTTCATTTATTTCAGAATGATCATAAAATAATTTTACTATTTACTTTCGCTGATATAAATGGAGTGTATTCGAGACCTATCAATATAACACGCGTTTTGTTGAGAATATAATACAAGCATGTATTATTTTGCATAATTTTGAAAGGGCAAGAGATGCCTATAGGTAGAAAGATTTGCTATTTCAAAACCACTGATAAACCTATCTGAAGGAAATATACCGAGGAAGCATGTTGCTACCTCAGCAAGGGATCAATTTGCAGTATAGTATTTCATTCCATCCACAGTCTCCACTCCCACCTAACAACACATGACCCAATTATGAGAGAGTACGTGGCTCGAGAATTGGTCTCATTAGCCACGAAAGAACCCATCAGTAACGACATCCCAGAGCATTCATACTCGAATCGAGTGATAGCCACGATGATGATGTGATGATATTTCATTCATGATGGCAGAGTTGAACCGCTTATACACAGATATAATGTGAAGAGTATAAACTTAAATATTCAATAAAAAAAAGTGTGTATAACTTAACTACGATTTTGTTTCCTTTGTTTTTACCAGAATAGCAGATACTTCCAAGTAGTTCCGCCCAACTCGTTTCCTTTGCTATTTTGTAATAATCATTCTGAATCATCTCATGTCCCAAATGGCTGGACGTTTTGCAACTTCTAAAAAGAAAAAGGAAAAAAAAAGTCGGTGTCAAAGCAACTAGTCTTCCATTTTGACTTGTAGCGCAGGCAAATCCGCGCTGTCCATATGAACAGACACAAGTAAACTTTTGTATCTCGAACCGCGAGGTTGCATGTGAACACCCCTATGCTCTGTCATTGACTTTGCATCCGCCATGTGTGAACAGTGTCTTAATACACACACAAAGAATGGGGGCCCGGTCCATGTTAAATTATGAATTTTGAAGATAATTTAGTGTAAGGCGAGAGGAAAGATGCACGCCCGGAAGCAAAATGTGTGAAATTGGCTAATTTATTGTTTCTTTTAGAATTGACCCTGGGTCTATTGAAACGAGCTTGTTTGAATGCATCGTTAGTTTTAAGTAATGACTGTCAATTAATACATAATCCATGCTGTATATACCGTTTTTGGATAGTTAACAATCAAATATCACCTGTTATTTATTAGATTTGTAAAATACGGAGAGAAAGTGGAGATTTATTCAAATTAGATAAAAATTCCACCAACCAGGTCTTAGTTTTGTCCTTGAACAATCAGCTCGAATTATTTGTACCCATTTAATCTCAAGGACATTAGTAACAGAAGCCCGTAGGGCTAAGAGTGTGTTTCGTATCTTACACTGCCACATGAATATCTGAGACGTAGTACAAAATTAGCCTTCGCTATCAGGGAAATCTTTTCAAATCCGTGTTCATTGACTCGTATATCCTTACAAGATACGAATACAAGATACGAGAAGTTGAAGTACTGTTTACACGTAAGCCTGAGTATAGTGCTATAGAAAGCTTTAGTTGATTGTACAATGGGTAAGGTCGGGAAACGTTGAAAAATAGAATAAATTTCGTCAAAGCAGCTAAATCCGATAGGGAACTGTCATTTAAATCTGCCTGATGATAAATATATTACTAAATAGATTATCTTCACGTGGAAGGTACGTCGTATCTCTAGAGCCTTGATTTGTGATAGAAATCATCGGGTTAGAGTAGCCATCGAGTTTAAACTGTAATGAAAATTAAAAAGATCTTTATCCATTTTTAATTGTATCCCTTTTTCTCCTTTCGCTTGGACATAAAAATACGAGAACATTTTGTAAAAATAAATTAAGTTAATTACCAAAAGCGTTTTACTGTAAGGGTAGTACAACGCGCTCTCTCTCTCTCTCTCTCTCTCTCTCTCTCTCGATTGTTCAGGAGCAGTCAAAAGTTGACTAGGTTGGCCTAGGACCAATCGCTTATCTAATATATAAATATTTTGTCTTGTTTAGCTTCCTAATCTAACAAAAATAAAAATAAAAAATCACTTTTCCTTCTTAAGTTCGTAACTCAAGGAATGGGTATTAGTCACGTTTTTTTGTTATTATATTAAATATTGAAGTGGTTCCAGTTACTGACCATTCTGGGGGCGAGAATTTTAGATTAGTAGAAAATTTCTCTCTCTCTCTCTCTCTCTCTCTCTCTCTCTCTCTCTCTCTCTCTCTCTCTCTCTCTGCAGCTTGCCTGCACGTATATATTATTTTTATTTTCCTCTGTATATTTATTAATACATTAGGCTCCACAACTGAAAACGAGCGGCCGCTCAAACACTTGTAAAATGTAGACTTAAGGTCAATATCCTATGGGATACGAAGTTTTTTTTTTCTGTACTCGTGAAGACTTTTACAAGAGCTAACTTTCTATAAGTTTCTGTTAAAACAAATAAATCTATTCATTCACCATAAATATGCATTTTCATTTGTATTCGGCTCTCAAAGCAAACATGATTGAAATGAGTGTTTGAACATATCTTTTGAAACAAGGGCTCCTCATCAGGATTATACGCGGTTCTGTGAGGTTAGCCCTTCAGATGTTCTTCATCCCCAAAGAAATCGGTCAGTTTGTTTTGTTATTTTGTTGTGCAATGGTATAGCCTTATTCTCAATTTCTTTTAAAACTGATAATTATGATGGGTGAAAGAAGAATGAGGGCAGTTAGCTAGCTAACCATGGCAAGGAATAGTTTAGAAAGTTAAGTATTAGTAACAGTAATGTAAGTGTGGTTAAGCCATAATTTTATTTGGACAAAGGTACAATTTTTCTTACTAGCCTTAATATTAACATGTTACAATAATGGTTTGGCACTACGCATATTAATATAGTGAATTATTCAGATTGCATTTTTAGATTTTAATAGTATACTTTTTAAATAAGGTTGCAAGGATAAAGGTACAATTTTTCTTACTATGGCCTTAATATATTACAATAATGATTTGGCATTATTTTAATAGTAAGTTGTTCAGATTGCATTTTTAAATTTCTTAATAGTATACTTCTTTTTAAATAAGGTTGCAATTTTTCTTATTTTTATCTTAATATTAGCTGTTATAATACTGATTTCGCAATATGTTTACGCAGTAAATTCTACAAATTACGTTTCCCTAAAGACATTTCATATTAGAATAATGGTTGAGGTTCATCGCGATGAATATATGAAGATACTCTTCTCCACCATCTGCGGTTTGTGTTGTTTGGGTAGTTTCTCTTTTCTGCTTCCGATTCCTGCGTTAATTCTCCATTGCATTGAACTAGTTAACTCCATATTTTCGCTGCCAGTCTGTATATCCTCTGATTAATTGGGTCTACTTTGTATTTTTTGTCTTAATGTATTCAGTATCATCATCATCATTGTTTCTCATTACTGACCGTAGTATCTTATTTTGGAGTTTTCGTAATGCCCTTATATTGGAAGCCGATGCTAAACACGTGGGTATTGGCGGATATTCCATTGTTGGTCTTATTAGACTTTTATAGAAATGGATTTTAATATTTGTGTTCATATTCCTAAACCATGTTGTGTTCTTGCTATGATTAGCCTTTCTCTTACTTGTCATGATATTCATCTCTGTCCGAATTGCATTCGTAGTATTCTTGTGGTTTGAGTAATTGTTGATCTAACATTGTGTAGGTTCGTATGCAGATGCTGTAATAAAGATGTGATTTATTTACTGAGTTTAGTGTTGAGGAGAGTTTCATTTATCTTTGATTATATTACTTATTACTGTAACGCGATGCACCATTTTCATATAAGTGCCTATTTTTGAGATAGGACATTACTTGTATTTCTTAGAATTGGGACAGTCGTTTCAGTGCTATAAACCTTAGATACATGCGTCACATCTCATGCTTGTTTACCTTTACAATTATATTATAAAATATAAGAAGATGCTTATTTTGAAAACGTACAAGGGGTCCGCCAGAGAGGGAATCATCCCTGTGGAGGGCTGTAGTACATAAAACCAAACCAAGCGAAAATGAAACCCCGGATAATAGTTTGAAATCTCTCTCTCTCTCTCTCTCTCTCTTTGAGCCCACAATGCAATTTGTGTGTATTATAGTGGGTTTGTGAGCTACTTAGATTCGGCACACTGTTTCACTAGACTTAAATAGGTTTCCTCCTTGGGGTCCTAGTGCTGTAAGTGCACCTCACGCGGTGCACTGTAGGCATTCCTAAAGGTTGCTTGCAGGGTCCTTTCTGCGCTTATAAGCTGTACCTACACTTTTAGACCTTTTACTTGATCTTTATTCTTCTTCCTTACTTCAGTCTTGTTATCCAGCCATTTCAACGCCTTCTTTAGACTCGAATTGCTATAAATGAATCAAGGGTAAATAAATGTGCCTCACTGTTGAACTTCTCCGCTCCAGAGGCCCTATAACCCTCACACCGTTGGACTGTGGATCAGTTCTCTTGACGATGTTATGCAATTGGAACCGGAGAAGTTCAAGCGAAAATCTAACGTATTACCACCCAAAAACAATTTTCCTTATTTATTTTAATCACAAATTTTGATCTAATTTGTTAACCTATTGTTTTTAATAACTGATCTCTTCTTTCTGTATTTCATATTGCATGGTTATTTCTTTAGAATGAACACCCAATTCTTTATAAGTTTGAATTTCAAGTTTAAATGACCATTTTTGCTATTCCGTATGGATAGGGGTTCATCTTATTGAATAATAATAATAATAATAATAATAATAATAATAATAATAACAATAATAATAATAATAATAACTAACAATAACAATAATAATTAATACCACCGTTACAGGAGCAGCAATGGCTGTATTCCCGTTCAGTTTAAACCTGATGTAGGAGAGCTTTTTGGTGGGCGATTCCTTTTCATTGGCTCCTTTTTGCTGTTTACAGATTTGTCTACATGGCTGGCTGACTATTAGCTTTCATGCCGCAGCGTTAGTGACATACTGACTGCCTCTCGCACTAGTGCAAATGGTTGTTAATTGTGAAAACTTGCAGCATTTTTGTGGGGCTTGCACCGCTATACCGTTCCAGGAATTTCCATGATAGAGCTTGGAACTATTGCTTGGACAGAAAATTGCATATGACAGATTGTTCTAGGACTCTAGAAAGAATTTGTATGGTCTTTCACAATTAATGGTTGTTGTGAGTGCTGCTTTTACGTACGTAGTATTCATCCTGTGTCCTCTTTACCTTATTATAGTCTTGTATAATCATTAGGCCTGTGTCTCCCATGGTGGCATGGCAATTATTTCCGTAGGCCTCCATAAGGAGGTAGACGTCCTCAGAATATGCTGTTCGGTATAAAGTGGTTAATATGCTGTTCGGTATAAAGTGGTTATGCAAAACACTTGTCATGTTTTTAAGTTTTTTTCCAGTGCTTTTCCTCATGATTTGTTAAATACTAGAGCTTGTGTTAAGAACATTTCTTTAGTTGGTAAAATGAGCGGTTGCCATTATTCTTTTCCCTTCCTTCGGCCGTCGGGCCTCGTTGCAACCCATGATGGTGGTTAGAACCTGAGCGGGGAAAGAGCAGAGGTTTTTGGAAGACTGGAAAAGAAATTAAATTTAACTTTAAGTATTCTAACTGTTGTGGAAAAAATGAACTCTGGGTGGTAGTCGCTTCTTTGTTAGGAATGAGATGAAATTATGCATAAGATAGTGAACAAACTTCATTTGTACAGCGCTTGGTGATTCTTCTCGTTGACCAACAGTTATCAGTATTCTGTGATAGTTAGTTTTTCTATAGGCAGTGTTATTTGGCTTGCATTCTGGTCCTGTTCCAAGCAAAGTTTTACTTAATCTGGTCACAGAACTTTATTTATTTTTTTTACAACTGAAAGTTCAAATACGTGAGAGTAGGTGGCAAATCATAACAGTTTAACTCTCTCTCTCTCTCTCTCTCTCTCTCTCTCTCTCTCTCTCTCTCTCTCTCTCTCTCTCTCTCTCTCTCTCCGTGTGTGTGTGTTTTATTCCTTGAGCCCACAATGCAATGTGTGTATGCAATGCGTGTGTATGCACACTGTTTCATTAACTTTCATAGTTTTCCATCGTACGGTGGCTGGGGGTAGAGCTGTCAGTGCACCTCACGCCATGCACTGTAGGCATTACTAAAGGTTCTTGTAGCATCCTTTCGGCTCCTATAAGCTGCACCTATACTTTTTTAATCTTTCACTTGATCTCCATTCTGCTTCCGTACTTCAGTCTTGCTGTCCCAACCACTCCAACTTCCTCTTCCTCACTGTCTAAAGCAATGAATGGCTGAAATCGCCCTCACGGTTTGGCTTTATAGCCGAATATCCATAAATGAATCTTGGGGGCCTCGCCTTCGAATTTCTCAGTTCCAGAGGTTCTTTATTGCTCACAGTGTTGGGCTGCGGAACTGTCTCCCAGAGGATTTTGCGCTATTGGAGCTTCTAAAGTTCCAACGAAGATGCAATGCATTATTACTACCATAAAAAATTCATATTTTATCTTAATTTATTTTTGATTTATTAATCTAATTATTTTCTTGTATTATAACTGACCCCCCTCTGTATGCCGTGCTACCTTCTGTTACTTCTTTAACATTAACACCATATTCTTTGCAAGTTTGCATTTCTTGTCAATGGCCCTTGTGGTGGGCTTGTTTCATATGAATAAGGTTCATCTTCGGAATAATAATAATAATAATAATAATAATAATAATAATAATAATAATAATAATAATAATAATAATAATAATAATAATAATAATAATAATAATAATGATAATAATGATAATAATGCGAGTTAATGTAGCAATAGCGACTGCTTTCCTCTCCAGTTTAAACCTATTAAAGCTTTTTAGAGCGTGATTCCCCTGTAGGCCTAATCCTCTTTTTTTTTTTTTTTTTTTTTTTTTTTTTATTTTTTTTTTATTTTTTTTTTTTTTTTTTTTTTTTTTTTTCTTTTTATAATCGGATAACTCTTCTTCAGAACTATCAACTGTTGAAGACAAAAGTGTTAACCAACTTGTCTACAGCCACATCTTGCTGAACATCCTCTTTTCGAATTTTCTCTACGTGCCCCACTGCATTCTTCCAGGTTTCCGCTGTGACATTGTTCAATGCTTCTTGCAATAAAATCTGAAGGTCTGCAACTTTGAACGTATTCTTTTTGGCTACACAAGACTTCTTTTGAGATCATATGAGCTCAATGGGGTTGTAATGACAATGGTACGATGGCTGACGTACTACCATCTTATGCCCTGCTTCAGTTGCAGTTTCGTCGATCTTTTACTTTTTTCCCCAGGTTATTACTACGTCGCTTAGCGAGTTCATATAGCTCATTTATCAGTAATTCATGACTTGGCTGTTAGCCTTTTTCTGTCAACCAATGCTTTATTTCTTCTCTCTCCCAAGATAAGGTTGGATACTTTTTCTGATGCCCATCACGATTGCACATATGGGAGGGTTGTTGGGTAGCAACTGATTCCTAACCCATTTTTCGAAAACTTCAGCATTCGTATGTTTATGGTAGTCCCCGTTATCCCTAGCTTGGCAAACCCCCGTAGCCTGATGGGATGTGTGTACAGCATGTTTGATTGACCCAAGTTGCGTTGAGATACACGAATTTCTGCCCTGACTCCTTGCGAGGCTTTCTCTGTCAAAAAATCTTGATCGAGCTACAGCTACATCTCTCCTTCCCGAGAAAAATTTGCCCCGACCAATCTTCTTAAACTTGAATCCTATCTTCTTGAGAACCTTACGAAGGGATTCACGGCATCCATTATAAGACATTCTTTTAATTCCTCTTTTATCAAGTCCAGAGTCGGAAGTTCCTTACTTTCATAAACGGACAAAACTGTCCATCTAATAACGCACGTTCAAAATCATCCAAAGCAGTGACGGTTGCAGGTAGTGATTTTTTCGCTGACGAAAATATAGGCTCTTCATACTCATCTGCCACCATTCATAGTTTAATTTGCTGCAGTCTCTTTTTAACTGTAGCTACCCTTGGTGAAACATGTTGGAACAGCTGTTCAAACGAGGGCTTTCTTATGGGATAACATAGGCCCTTCATTCGACTTTTCATCTATAAAATACATATTTATTTTTTTTATAACATTGCCTTTTCTCTGCAGTAAAGTTGATGTCTATCCATAGTTGTGAGCAGTGATGCCGTTTTTTCTTCACAACATTGGCTTTTAGCTGTGTTACAATATGCAGTTTATCTGATTTTTATACTTTATTTATGATTTAATGGTTAGAATGCGTATTTTCCGATGTAGAATTATTTTCCGTGGTGTTAGAAAACTACACGTCACTAGCTTAATATAAAGTATTTTTGACAAAGAAAAATAAAGGATTTCAATAAAATTCATCTGTATAAATAAGCAGGATATGTTTTTATATCTTTAGTTTCATAATAAAACATAAAAAGGCAAAGTGAAGAATTTTTTTCTTCAGTGCCGTGGCCTGTGGTCGGAAAAGCCACGGAGGGTTGCCAGATGTCACCAGAAAGCCACACTAATAGACGAAATTCCTCAAAACGGCAACCCTGGTTGTGAGATGACCACGAATGACTTGTAAGTCGGTGTCAAGGTCACTCTACACTTGTCAGGCCAAAACTTTGCCATGTCGTATTCAAATAATACGTACATCGGGACTGGCTTAAGTGTTTTTCAAAGGTATTCTTGGTTGCGTTTTAACAGAACTTATTCTCGAGTGTTTCAAGTCGATCTTCTTTAATCCAGTTACCATTTTCGAGTCATCAGAATTCGCACTGTTGAGACGTATCCTCTCACACCTGACTCTAAGGTCTGTTGCAACTTTGTGGTCTGATTATCCAGTAATGACCAAACCTTAGCGGCATCTAGTTTAGTCATTGGCTTCAGCGGAAGATGTCTCACTGGTCATAGGCCTTCCACTCGGACAATAATAATAATAATAATAATAATAATAATGAAAATAATAGTAATAATAATAATAATAATAATAATAATAGGTAAAGTTAAATATTAGTCTCTTGATGACGAAGGTTGGGTCTAGTTTTTGTCTGCATGTTTTTAGGTCCTCGTTGAAGGGATTTCAGTTAAACTTGGTAAAAAGGTAGACCATCACGCCTGGATGTTCAAGAGAGGTTTTTAGTTGGCCAAGTCTCTAGGTTATGAACTGCTTCTTTCACTGCACTGTTACTTGTTGCAAATCTAAGCAACTCCTGGTATTTTCGTAAGGCAGAGGCGTTAGCAGCCTTCACTGGACCCCTACTATTTTGTTTGCGTAGACCGATGATTGGTCTATGCAATTCATGGTTATTGTTTAGAAAGATCAATAGTGAGATTGGATCAATAGCGCTCTTTTTTGGTTATACTCATTCTTACAGTGCTTGTCACACACCACAGAACTCGCACAGTAGCCTTCGGAATTTTAGAAGATAATTTGCTTTTTTAAGAGTTTTAATTTCGTATACTTGCACGTAAGTATGGAAGCTCGCGCGCTTTCTCTCTCGTTTTTTCTTTTGTTAGATTCTTATATTGGCACAGATGTCAGTGATTTGAATGGAAGGCACTTGTCATGACATATGGTTGCTCTAAACATCTCTCCGGTTTTTGCAGACAGAGGAAAGGGGTGGGGGGTTGGATTTAGCAATGACGTACAGTTTAGTGTTGGCCTATTTGCTCTTTTCATTAAATTGATGAAATAAACACCGAATATTTCTTAAATTTATTCATGAACGTGGCTGTTCCTCCGTGTTATCAAACTGATAAAAGATGATATAGCTTGAAGTAACATTTATTGTTGACAAATGAAAAGGTTTAAACATTTGATTCTAACAAATGAAAAGGTTTTAACATTTGACTCTAACAAATGGAAAGGTTTCAACATTTGACTCTAACAAATGAAAAGGTTTCAACATTTGACTAACAAATGAAAAGGTTTCAACATTTGACTTTAACAAATGAAAAAGTTTTAACATTTACGGTTAATAAAACAAAGATATTTTTTTGCAATGTTTTTAATGCATTCCAAAGCATTTGCAAAGTTTTTAGTGCATTCGAAAGCATTTACATATTTAATGCATTTCAAGCATTTGCATAGTGCCTTCGAAAGCATTTACATATTTAATGCATTTCAAGCATTTGCATAGTTATTAAAAACTGTTGATTTAAAGTAGCGTTCTATATAGCCCTAGTCTAACTTACGGTGTTTAGACTGTTACAGTTTAGCACTATTAACGAACTTGCAACATCCCTTATGTTAGTGGGCATTCTGTATTTGTCAATACATGAAAGGAGACATTTTCAGTGAGATTTTTAAGTTTAACTTGAACATTGACTGCTTGATGATTTAGTTTTGAGGCAAATTACTTTTGGTAGCATTGTAGACTTACTTTTCTCAAATTATGTCAAATGACATATTGCAAAGAAAATATTTTAAGCAAAATCGCGTATTTTAAAGAGCAGGATAAATTTAAGACTGTCTTTTTTTTTGGCTCTCTTGGTAGCATTGTAAACTTTTCATATTCATTTTGAATGACATGCAATGGCATTTTAAAGTATTTTAAAGAACAGGTAAAAAAATTACATTATCTTGTGTATACAATTGCGATTTATTCTTCTTGATGCGCTTGAAGGCTTGACAAGGAACACCTTCAATTGTTGTTTAACAAGGGATTGAGACTAAATGTGCAAGAAGTATTACTTTTTTTTTCATCCTGTTCTTCAAAATAGCCGTATTACTTCATAGTCTTTTGTCATTGTATGAACGTTGCATTGTTCACTATTATAAAACAATTTGCTATTAATATTGTCATTTCGTTGTTACAAATCATTTGCTTTTAATTTTCTAAGTCTTAACCATGTGCATTGTTTACAAGTCTAATGATTTGCATTTTTGAATGGCATTGTTAATATAAGATGTACAATACCCATTTGTAAGTCATATCAGTTATGAAATTTGAATTTTTTATATAGATTATTAATACCATCTCTTCCTATTTTACAGGAAAGAGAGAGAGAGAGAGAAAGAGAAAACAGCGGCAATAACTGTTCAGCACGAGAGGAAATGAGGACTCGAAGAGATGAGACAGCAGGAAATGTGGACTCTAAAGCCCCGTCCACACGGTCGAACTTTGCCCGACAGACTTTGTTCGATGTGACGTCAGATGCGGAAAACCGCGGATAAAGTTCTGACTTTTCCCGCTTCTGACGTCACATTAACAAAGTCTGTCGGGCAAAGTTCGACCGTGTGGACGGGGCTTTCGAGACGAGACAGCAGGAAATGATTACTCGAAGAGGACTCAAGAGATGAGACAGCTGGAAATGAGGACTGAGACAGACAGCAAGAGAACTCTTTAAGATGTGTATTTTTTATCCTGTTCTGTAAAATTTGCTTTATTATTTTGTCATTTCGTTGTTACAAATCATTTGCTTTTAATTTTCTAAAACCTTGATCATTTGCATTGTTTACTTGGCATTTTTGAATGTCACTTAATTACTTCAGAATTTTAAGATGTACAATACCCATTTGTACGTCATACCAGTTATTAAATTTGAATTTTCATTAGATTATTAATATAAAGATATCTTCCTATTTTGCAGGCAAGAGAGAAAGAAAACAGCGGCTCTATACTGTTCAGCACGAGAGGAAATGAGGACTCAAGAGACAGCAAGAGGACTCAAAAAGAGAGAGAGAGAGAGAGTAGGAAATGAGAAAGACGGACAGCAAGAGGACTTAAAAGAGGCAGCAGGACTTCGGAACACCATTTCAATAATTATGAAGCCAGTACTCCGGGGCTGTAAAAAAAAATTTCTGGACGCCTCACATTTTAATTTTTTTTGTGGGGGTCTCAGCCGGCTGCCGCTCTCCCAGATTTTTAAAATTTGAAAATAATAGTTTCTCGGTTATGACTGTTGCTATTAATCTAAAAGATAGTACTTTAAATGTCCTAAAATGGTTTCCATTACCTGCTGATAAAGGGAAGTTCTTTACGGAAAAAAGTTTTATTTTCTATTTTATAACCAGGAAATGTAATATCCAAGTAGTAGGGTTTTTAAAATCCAGCTTGACACGTCACCATTCTGTAGCAATTATAACCAGTTGCCGACTAATCTAAATGTTATACTTTTTTGGAGACTGCGCACCGGGCCCTTGATGCCCACTGGGCACTCTTAAAACAACCCGTAGATTCCCCTCGACGAATGTGTGCCCTTGATGCCCACTGGGCACTCTTAAAACAACCCGTAGATTCCCCTCGACGAATGTCCGGAGATACGATACAATTCTGCTTTCTTCCATGCACTCCTTGAGCCAGCTGAGAAGGGTCCTCATAGGTAGTTCAGGGCATTTGATGGCCAGGTGGCATTCTTAGAACAACCGTAGATTCTCCTCGACGAATGTCCGGAGATCGGTTACAACTCTTTCTTCCACACACTCCTTAAGCCAGCTGAGAAGAGTCCTCGTAGATAGTAGTAATTAAAGATGTTAGGCCGGGGAACCAAAATGATCAGGTGGCACTCGAAGAAATAGGCCGTAGCTTCTCCGCGACGACTGTCCGGAGTCGGTTAAAAACTCTCTTACCACACATCCCTTAAGCCAGCTGAGGAAGAGCGCCTCCATTAGATAGTAGTAATTGAAGGATGTTCAGGCCGGGAACCAAACCAAAATGATCAGGTGGCACTCGAAGAAATAGGCCGTAGCTTCTCCGCGACGACTGTCCGGAGATTGGTTACAACTCTCTTCCATACAATCCTTAAGCCAGCTCAGGAAGTTCCTTATAGGTAGTAGTAGTAATTGAATATCTGTAAGACAATAATGGTTACTAAAGTACTAGATAGATAATACTCCATAAATCCTAATATTAATACAAGGACGCCAAACGTCAAATTTTTCTGGTATATACAGTTTTCGCTCACGACCTACGTAGTAACCAAGAGAGTAAGGAGGAAATAATATAATTTACTGATAGCACCTAGTGATTAAAGTACATTTTGCTGAACAGTATAGTTTAAGGGGCATTTCATGAAGACTAGCAAAATTTTCATAGGTCAATCACAATCTTAGGCAACATACTGACATTTGGCGCTGAAAGACAGATTAACAGGGTTTATTATATCTAATCTACTTCGCGATATAAGACTTACTACGAGAGGGACACAACCTCTCCTACGGCAATATAGCAGAGGTAATGAATTAACTACACGTAAGCTCTAGGATACACTCTTGATTAACAGAGTAAGTAGGAAAGCAAGTAGGAAAGCGAGTAGGAAAATAGAGCTATCTGGCAAGTAGGAAATAAGCAGGAAAATAGAGCTATCTGAAAATTACATGGAGCTTTATGTACCACTAGCCAGTGAGTGATTTCCTTTCGGTCATGACTTTGTCAACTTAAGTTTAGCCCATTACAGTAATATAACCGAGATTATGCCAGCTAACGAGTTAAATTTTAAACGCTATTCTTATAAAGTTTAGCCCATTACAGTAACAAATATAACTGTGATTATGCCAGCTAACGAGTTAAATGTATCTATACCTAACTCCATTTACCCATTACGGCAATATCATATATTAGATTATTACAGCTTAAGTAGAAGCCACTCACAAACCCGTGAAAATGATAAACAATAATGTACTCTACATTATGGGGAATTTTAGACTTACTAAGACGATACAGAAAAAAGCAGAGTTGTTTATTTATTAAAACACACCAAAATTTATTCCTTGACATTCGCGTGAAGAAAAATAAAACTTTGAAGGAATCTCATACAAAAACATCATGGCTCCCCCTATCTGTATTCGTCTACTTCTTTGGATTTATGCTTTCCGCGAAAAGCTCGTGCAAGGAAGCTTTCACGAAACATTTCGAAAACTACGACCAAATGCCCTTCTCCTGGCATGGGAACCGAATTATTGAGTTATCTACATTTACATTTCTTCATTAATTACACATTTTTGGACGCTACACCGAAATAATCACACCAGAATTAAGGAATCATCACTACGTTACCAAAGACACTGCGTCTCAGTAAACGAGGGGAAACTACCTTGTGTGTGTGTGTGAGAGAGAGAGAGAGAGAGAGAAGAGAGAGAGAGAGAGAGAGAGAGAGAGAGAGAGAGAGAGACAAGGTAGGAAACATTAATATGTAGACTGTTGATTATTAGACCTACGCTACCATCCTAGTTTTAAAATAAGCACATCAATTCAAATTGTGTAAGTCATTCCTTGCAATTGTGCAATATGATACCTCAAAATAAGTGGCATTTTTATCAGAATATGCTGGAACAGGTGCCAGAAAAAGAATACAAGTATCTTGCACAAAACTTACCATGCTGGAATAAAACCTCTTCCCGAAGCTGCTTTCTACATCCTTCATGCCACTCTAGGGTTCCTGTCCGTTATCATATGGCCAAAGGCACTTGCTACGGCAACATTTTCTTTTGTGTCATCACCAAAAGCCGGGGTCTCAGGAAGGCCTCAACTGAAAGAGAAAGACAATATCATACAATTGTTTTCAACTCGATTAATGGTATCATACAATTGATTTCAACACAATTAATAGTAAGACCAGTGTTCTAGGAATAATTATCTTTCTATTATTTTTTTTTCGAATTTGGAATATCCAGGGATGCTAAAGCTTTATCTGTTCTTGTCCACTTGGATTGCCAGTGCATCTTGAACATTTGATCTACTGTGAGATTATCATTGTAACGCTCTCTCCACTATAGATGACCGAGCTCGTCATCCACCTCGTTTCTCCACACGCCATCTGTTGATTAACCTCTTCTGGCGCTACTCTTAAAAAATGGTACCATTCCCATATGTAGCTATAAGGCGGGCAGGATTATTGTAACTTTCCAAGGCCACTCACCAGTCATCTTGCCTCTTGTTCGTTAGTTGTCGAATTGCAATGGAAGAGAACAGGATATCGAATTTAGGCCAAAGCCAAAGCGCTGGATACCTTTGAGGGCATTCAGCGCTGAAGCTGAAATTGACATAAAAGGGCCTGAAAGGTTTAACAGGAAGAAAACCTTGCAGTTGCACGATTAAAAAAAATGGTAAGAGGAGGAGGAAAGTCAGATGGAAGAAAAGAGAATATGAATGGAGTACATTAAAAAGAATGAAAGGAGTTGCAACTAAGCCGAATTGACGCTGCATAAATCTTTAAGTAATGCTTACAGTGCACAGCAAGAGGCTCCCTGACGGCACTACCGTCCTTCAGGGGTCGAATTGCAAAGAATATGGCGCCATTTCCACAAAAATTTTATTTGATAAACACTTCTGTCAGGATGATCACTAACTAATACAGTGATAAGTTAACACACCAGAAATTATCTGATTTAACGTGTTAGTAATTTGTTTCATATCTGTACCAGGCCAGACAAATTATATTGTACAATCAACAATAAAAAAAAAAACAATTAACACATGTTTTTTCATAGCAATAAACTTGGAAACTAGACAGTTCCTGCAGATCTAAGTTGGTCACCTGCAACAGTGGACCAAGTCCAGACTGAAGAAAGAAATTTGGCCCATAGTTAGCAAAACTTACAAGTGAAATGAGAGAGAGAGAGAGAGAGAGAGAGAGAGAGAGAGAGAGAGAGAGAGAGAGAGAGAGAGAGAGAGAGTACAATCAATACAAGTAATGGCCATTTTGCTTGCCAAGCATGAAGCATGAATTTTTTTCTCATATAACTTTGTTATTTCAGGTCTGTATTTGGACAGCTGTAGCTTAGGCAGACTGCTAAGGTTTTTTTCGAGTTTCAACAACGCTTTACACGAAAGCTGGACGTGAATGTCTTCACTTTATAATTCTCTAATTGCCAGTCGAAATAAAAAGAAAACCCGCCCAGATTTTCGGCCATCTAAAAGCAATTAAATCATGAGTACCCCTCTTTAACAATATAAAAAACAGGAATGATAGCTACTTACGGGCGAGTTGAAGTCAGGCGTTTCACATAAAACACAAGTGACTTACGAGCTATGAGGGGCAATGACTGGAGCTAGCTAGCTAACACAACACACACACACTCTCTCTCTCTGTTTAGGTATACTGGCGCCGATAGATGATAGAATGAGTAATAATCAAATCAGGACAACAAATCAACAATACGCACTTATCACAAATTTGACATCGTGTTGAAAGGCTAAACCTAACTTGTGAAAATGGTTCAGGTCAAGGCCTTCAAGTCTACGATGATATAACCATCGTACACTCGTCAGAAATAAAATGACATAACTCACGCATTTTCGATGCATGGCTTCATAAGCACTTTCCACTATTTGAAATTCAAAGGTAATGTCTGAAGCGACATGGAATAGAATATAAAATTTAGGCTAGAGGCCAACAGCTGGGGCCTATGTGGTCATTCAGCGATGAAATGGAAGTTGAGAGAGTAAAGACGACTTTCAAGGTGTAACAGGAGAAAAACCTCGCAATTGCACTATGAAATAATTGTTAGGAGAGGGTAGAAAGTAAGATGGAAGAAAGAGAATATAAACTGAGGTACGTTAACAGGAATGAAAGGGATTGCAGCTGGTCTGGTGGCCGGAGGGACACTGCAAAGAACCTTAAGTAATACATACCTACAGTGCTCCGAGCGAGGTTCACTGACGGAACTACCCCTCTACAAGAGTCTGAAGCTACGCGAAGTTGCTTAAGAGACAGATTCGACTTGAAATCAAAAGTTTCTCTGACTGTAGCAATGCAAGAGAACGACTTTGACAACAGCTTTACATACATCTTTAGAAAGGAGTTAAAAACCCGAGTTATTCTAAAAAGTAAAACTCAGCAACAGATGGAAATTAAAGTCTCGTACAACAACAGGACGAAGAGTTCTTTGACCATTTTTTTTTCTATTTTTTGCTTTTCATGTCAATTTTTGTAAGCCCTAGTACTGGCCCTTACTTGGTCTAACATTCGGGGGCCATTTTCCTCTGAACCTCACACTGGAATCCAGCTGGCTAGATGAGCTTAGCTCAGCACTTATCAACAAAGGTTTATAAATACCGCATAGCGTTGCCAGCTCAATTTTTCCTTAACTGCTAGAAGTCCACTTCGAAAGTACCTTAAATGATCATGTCGAGCGAACGAAAACCTTTATTACAGCTTGTATAACCAAAATGCCTTTCTCTCTCTCTCTCTCTCTCTCTCTCTCTCTCTCTCTCTCTCTCTCTCTCTCTCTCTCTCTCTCTCTCTCTCAACGGTATTAAAATAATTTGAATGGGACTGCTACCACTCTGCAAAAACAATTATTATGCAATTGGATAGATTGTCATCATTTAACAGTCACTTATAAAAGGAGTGGTAATTCTGGGCAATAACTCCGCACGGTCTGCATGGAACGTTCCCGAGAATACGACAGCCGCTAGGGATTGGGGAGTCAAATGTATTTCGCCGTGTTTAGTGCTTGCCCCTGGTGGTTCATTACAGTTGACTCCCAAAAATAACGGTAAATTCTTGATAACCCAAATACTATAGGAAACTGTAATTCCCAAAGAAATACCCGAGGCGGAGTTATTACCTAGATTTACCATGGTAATAAACATTTTCCTGGGTCACACTTTATCTTCGCTGATTTATTATGTGATGCCGAGAGGCTTAGCCATTCATCAGGTTTGTCTTGTTTCTTGTCCTACCCAAGCTTTTGATGTCAATCAAACTTACCTCTCGTGCGAAGGAAGGTGGTGGACTTTCGAGATGGGAATGTCATCAGAAAATGATTCCCTCGGTGGTGATGGTGGCTGGGTGTCACTTGAACGGTGGATACAACTTAGCAGCTACAAGTAAAAAACCGCGTAAAACAATCTTGGTAGTGCTAAATAAATACCTAGTAAAATGGGTTCAAAAACCCTTTTTAATGCCAGGCCTTCTAATCCACTCCTTAATATCTCGCCATAATTGTTCCATATTTTGTGTTAATGTTACAATTATTGGGATCAACAAAATTTTCCGTGTGGTTAACTTCAAAATGAGTGTATCTGTCACTTGATTTTATTATAAACACGCCATGAATCACTATAAATGAGTGTGTCTGGTTTAATATAACGGTTAATCAAAGGAATGAACGTTTCACCCTTGCGATTGTTAGCACCGGGATCAATTAATGCCTCGACAAAGAATTTTTTTGAGGTTTTCTCAATACCACAAACAACCAACACTGGGTAAGAGGGCGACCTCTATGGTATTTATTATGAGTAATTGGTTTCATCTTTTTCGACTTCAACGTCAACACCACCGATAGACTCCTGATTATTGTACCAAAACTGAGTCACCTCACTACAAAAACCACAAAAACTTCTCCAATCAACACTGGTCTTGGATGTGATGTTCAAATATTTAATAGGGTGATGTTTCCAGAATTCACTTAAAAACTGGCAAAAGCCAGCCATTTCCATACCGGCAATTCAACTTTATCTAAAAATGTGCCTTTCCGATCACATACAATAAAATAATATTGTCTTTTTTATGTCTTGTCAGAAAGATAACCGTGGAGCGCCAAATTTTTTTAAACCTTTCTAAATATTTACACAGCTTATTGCACTTAAAACACTGTACTGCTGCAGGTAACACTCCACATTGTCTTAAAAAATCAATATACTTTGTTTCAATTTCATATAAATCATGAATTAAGCGAAAATAATCAAAGTTACAAGACGAACACATACTAGACATATCTTCACTCTATGAAAGACTCGAACCAAATGACAAGATAAAATGTCTGACACCTGTAAGATTTTCACCAGGTCACGTGACTCCTAGACATAACACGTAACTACCCACAATGCAATTTTAAGGGAAAAAAATTCGCATCAGAACCACAATGCAGTTCTAAACAAAAACAAACTCGCATCAGAACACAAACTATGTCCGTGTTAAAGTAAACAAAAACATCTAGAAATTTTTCGAGGATGGTGATCATATATACATTCATATCTCGGATATGGTGAATTTCCCCCAAAAATGTTCAGAAACAAAGTTTAATTATTTTTATGCCAAATGCATCTATAATACTGTAATTATTATATAATGAGTTAGAACCATTGTAAAATAATACCAAACAGAGTATTAAACACAGCAGCATGAGTGATCATCCACTGCCCTGGGAACAATTTCAGAACAACGAGAGAAACACCATCGGGACCAGAGACTTTGTCTGGCTTAATATTTTCAAACTCAGACTGAACTTCCTCCGGGGTTACTTATTGGCTCATCCACTACACAGAGGGATAGTACTCATACATGAACGAATATCACCGTCCATTTGTGTTACCTCCATTGGGTTTAATACTTCTTGGAAGAAGTTTTTAAATGACTGATGCCTGTTTTATTCTCACCTTGGAACCTACCCTTCCAGTCAACAGATTTCCAGAACCTACCCTTCCAGTCAACAGATTTCCAGAACCTACCCTTCCAGTCAACAGATTTCCAGAACCTACCCTTCCAGTCAACAGATTTCCAAACCCGTGAATCATCATGGTCCCTAAGAAGGCGCTCCCGCATTTTCACTAGAATTTCTTAGTTCTCTACAACACGCCTTAGAAATACTATACAACACTTCAGATACATTAGAGGAAAGTCATTTATGTTATCATAATTATCAATATCCAAGTTCTTATCTAAAATGAGACTGGAAAATATTTCGTGGTTAATATACCATCCAACTAGGGTTTTCACCAACTTTCCCCTCTTCTCATACCCGATCAAGGATGAATGGCCACCCAAATTGGAGGCACGTTTTGACACACAGTCCAAATTAATACTACTTACACACATCAAGGTATATATTCTATATACCTTGACATACATTTGCAGGGATCTTGGAGCATGATCAGATGTCAAAGTCAGCATTTGGTGCACCTGGAACGAGTCTAGTCTATATTTACAACCAAATCTGATGATCCTGTACGTACATCTACCTCTGATACTCTGCTGTTCCCCTGTTTATAAGTCATATTACTATCAGAGTATTTATCATAATTTTTTAAGTTATTGATAATAATTAAATCATTGTCTGTAAAAATTGTTGCCAAAACATGAGCATTATCATTAAGGACAGTTACATAATCAGGTATATGTTAGTAGATACAAGCATCACTGATGGCTATTCTACGTACACTCCTGCCAAACCTTGCATATATATCACCCAATACCAGATATTTGTGTATTCGATATTTTTCTTCGTAAAAGAGTTGCCATTTTTGTTTTTAGCGTCTTAAAGAGCTACTCTCTCCCATGGAGCCTTGAGTCATAAGCAAATTCTATTGAGACTTTTGACACAGTGAAAGTCATAAAATATAATTTCCTTTTTTAATTATTTTCCATTAGATTATGTAACTTCTCAACTAATTAAGGTGAGAGTTAAACAATAATCAACGTATTGAAACCAACATTTGTGTAAGAATTAAAGCCCATACAAATGGCAACAGTGGAGGAAATTAGCGTCTACGTAAATAAAGAAATGACTAGTCGGCAACTTTGTTGTTTGTGAAATACTGAAGTTGCTACGTATGGAGGCAAAGAGAGAAGAGAAAAAATTATTATTGCACCTCATTAACTTCAGAAGCTTCCACGACGAAGTAGAAAAACTCCTTTACTGAATGAATATTTGCCGAAACTTAAGCTGTCACTTTGACAAAAGTGACATCTGGCAAGTAAATGAAAACGTAAACGTCGAGCCCTGCAGCTGCCATTCATAATTAAAATTGATGACGTCATCAGCACAGTAAACAAAAAGTTTCCCAGCTTGAACAGACAGATGCTACAAGAGCGTTTATTATGGGTATCTTTAATGACTTATATTCCATAGTTAATTTACATTTATTCCAAACAAAAATAATTTCATTATATACACACACAGTGCATAGATACATATACATACATACATACATACATACATGCATATATATATATATATATATATATAGATATATATATATATATATATATATATATATATATATATGTGTGTGTGTGTGTGTGTGTGTGTGTATGTAGGTATGCATGTATGAATGTATATTGCAATTTTCGTCGCAAGATTCATAGATCCCGCTTCTTCCTTTCCCATGTCATGATACGTAGATACTTTTTCCTTCACATGCCGTGATACATAGACGCATTTTCCTTTGACTTGTCATGTCGCAAGATAAAGATGCCCAGCTGAAAGGAATGGCGGAGCTGAATGGAAGTTCAACAGGGCTTCCGCTCCGCGCCCTCATATTCCGCCAGTTTTTCCTCTTTCCTTTCTCGGTGTCACTCTTTTCTTTTCCTTTCTCTCTTTCTCTCTCTCTTTCGTCTTTTTCTAGAGATTCTTATAAAATGCACCCCGGAACGGAGGCTTTTTTGGTTACCTTTACGTAAAGATATTCGCCGTACTCATATACATGAATACATTATTCTTGCTTACGGGAGCATGAGACACACACACACACACACACACACACACACACATATATATATATATATATATATATATATATATATATATATACACATATATATAAATATATACATACGGGAGCATGAGAAATATTTATTATATATATATGTATATACAAATAGCATGTATATATATATACATATATATATACAGTGATATATAGGTAATATATATAAGATATTACTACGATGATATATATTAGATATATAATACTATATTAGATATATATAGATATATATAATTATAATATATATATATATTATATAAATGCACGCGTGCGCACACACACATATGTAAATAATATATATATATATATATATATATAATATATAATATATAGATATATATATCTATATCTATATATATATAATATATACTATATATATATATGTATATATATATACAGATTTATATATATAGATATAGATATAGATATATATATATATATATATATACCATATAGATATATATATATATACATATATATACATAGCCAAAATCAGCAGGGGGCCACTCGGCACAGTCACACTAAGTATATGAAGGCAGGCAGGAACACACAGGAATTTGACATTTTGACATTTAATCCGACGTTTCGCAATACATTATTGCATCCTCAGGGAATTCTACAATAGATGTAAATAAAATATATTTTTAAAACTTTTAAAAAATCATAAAATTAAAAATAGTTATCTAAAAGTCAATTTAAAAGACCATATTTAAAACAATAAGTTAAGTTAAAACACAACTTACATAAAAAAACATGGAATTGAGCATTAATCTACAAGGATTTTTTAAAAAATATATAATAATAATAATAAAAATAATAAATAACTAAAGGAGTGGAGCTAACCTGTCAGAGCAAAGTCAAGAGTAAAACTGAAGGCAGAAACGAAAAGTAAACAATAAGAGGCTTTAAGAACAACAACAAAGTCAAGATAAAAAAAGTTGAACAGCCGAGGACTGGGTATTTAAAACAAGAACAAGTTGTTTAATTTTCAATGTCTCTAAAAATAAATAGCTCTTTATGGTTGTTGACCTGTCCAATTATAGAGAAATCTTTGTATTGGATGGTAGTTTTACATTGCAAAGAATGATTTCTTATGTTGGATGCATCTGGGTTGGATAGGCGACATCCAGTTCTACGACTAACCCCCCTATGGGATGTTGCATGTGGAAAGTCGAAGACCGAGATACTCGTACTCGTAGATGTTGGCTTGAAGTAAGAACAGGATTGGCAAACTGATATTTTCATCGTAAATAAAGAAAACATGAATCACAAAACTATTTGCTGTTAAAGTTGCGAATTCAGATGCATACGGAAAGAAAGAACTCCATATTTTGAAGGATGAAGGACCCTGCTTACCGACTATAACTGTTGAACTCAGACTTTAAACACCCTCCTTGTCAGGTAGGTTCTAACCAACGATCGACCAGTGGCATCCATGAAGAGCGACCTGAAACAAAACAAGTTGAAGGAAGTGTTAGACTAACGGTCCTTACAGACCTTACAGACCTTACATCTTGTTCGGGTTGCCCCAGGTCCCTCAGTGTGAGACACCTCTAATGTCTACCAGAGAATTGTTAATTCATCTTCCGGTATATTTTGCATCTTCCAATATTGGATGGTCAGAATGCAGCTCAGATATTTGTCGAGCTTATTCTTAAACACATCTACGCTCATTCCTGATATATTCCTCAGATGAGCTAGCAACGCATTGAATAGACGCTGCATTGTCGATGCTGGTGCGTAGTGGATTAATGTCCTGTGTGGTTTCCTTAGTTTTCCTGGTATAGTTTTGGGCACTATTAATCTACCTCTGCTTGTTCTTTCTGATATTCTTAGCTCCATGATGTTTTCGGCAATTCGTTCTATCTGTTTCCATGCCTGTATTATCATGTAGCGTTCTCTTCTCCTTTATAGACTATGTAATTTTAAAAATTGTAGTCTTTCCCAGTAGTCAAGATCCTTAACTTCTTCTATTCTAGCTGTAAAGGACCTTTGTACACTCTATTTGTGCAATATCCTTTTGATAGTGTGGGTAACATCAAATTGCAGTATTCAAGTGGACTACGAACATACGTTTTATAAAGCATAATTATGTGTTCAGCTTTTCTTGTTTTGAAGTGCCGTAACAACATTCCCATTTTTGCTTTGCATTTTGCCAATAGAATTACTATTTGATAATTGCATAACATGTTCCTATTCAACATCACACCATGGTCTTTAACTGTTTCCTTATTAGTGATTGTTTCGTTATTAGATCCTCTATATGCATATAGCTTTCCTTCCTATCTCCATAATTTAATGATTCAAATTTATCAGAGTTAAATACCATCCTATTTACCTCTGCCCATTCATATACTTTGTTAAGGTCTCTTTGTAGCGAGTTCCTATCTTCATCATAAGTAGTTTCTCTATATATTCTTGTGTCAATGGCGAAACTACTCACTACCGAGTCCTTAACATTACTATGTCTGCACTCATAATACCAAACCAGCAATGCAGCTAGCACTGTACCTTGTGGCACACCGGATATTACCTTAGCTTCATCCGATTTCTCATCGTTTGCAATAACTATCTGTTTTCTGTTGTGTAAAAGTTCTTTTATCCATCGTCCTACTTTGTCCCCTATATTATGTTTTATAATTTTCTTCGCTAATATATTATGGCCTGCCTCGTCAAAAGCTTTTGCAAAGTCTAGATAAACCACATCTGTTTCTTTTCCGTTTATCATATTTTTGAATATGTTCTCACGGTGGACTAAAAGTTGGGTTTGTGTACTTTTTCCGGTACAAAACCATGTGTCCTATATTAAACAAATAATTTTTTATTAAATGTTTCATAATATTTTTCTTCATTACCCTTCATACACTTTCATAATATGTGATGTTAGACTCACAGGCCTATAATTACTTGCCTCTAGTCTTGATTCACTTTTGAAAGTAGGGGTAATATATGCTAATTTATGTTCATCATAAATCTTGCCGGTAATTACACTTTGCCTTAATAATATTGCAAAGGGCTTTGCGATAGAATGAACTACTTCCTTTAACAAAATAACAGGGACACCACCAGGCCCAGCTGCTGATCCATTTTTAATTTCATTAATAGCCTGCACAATATCAGCTTCGTTAATATCTATGTTTGATAAATATTCACTATTTTCATCCTTTATTTCTGTATCATTATCTTCATTATCAATTCTAGTGGTAAATTCTCTCTTATATCTTTCTGCTAATATGTTGCCTATTTCCTTTTTTACATTCGTTAATCTCCCTTCATTTCTTAGAGGGCCTATTTCTATTCTTCTTTTATTCATCTTTTTTGCATATGAGTACAATAGTTTGGGGTTTTGTTTAATATTTACAAGGATTTTTTCTTCCAAGTCCAGTTTTTTATTTTCTTTTGATTGTATAATATTTTGTTCTGCATTTTCTATCTTACTTTTTAGTTCCATCACTTTCCATGTATTCTTTTTTTTTTTGCAAGATCTTTTTTCCACTTTCCAATTTTCTGGAACAGGATCCTTCTGCCTCTTGGTATGCATGACTGATGTTTAATTTTCTTCCTCGGTATATATTTATCCACTATTTTCTCTAATATTTTATATAATATATCTGTATTTATTTGTATATCATCACTTACGAATATGTTATCCCAATCTTTGTTTAATTCTGAGAGAGAGAGAGAGAGAGAGAGAGAGAGAGAGAGAGAGAGAGAGAGAGAGAGAATTAAACTCAGCCATAAGACAAGTGAAGAGAGAACCTCCTCAGATATAAAGATGGTATTCCAAAAGATTAGGTCCCTTTGAGTTCCCTGGAGACCTGAAGAATCTGCAAGGGAGAGAAACATAATAAATTACAATGCTCAAAGTTAGAATTCTCATTTGGTACTTCTGAGATACTTCTAGTTATGTTTGGTAGAATTTCAGCATTCTTCAGAGACAATCTGGAATTCTACAAGCAATTAGACGAGTCAGAAACAATGAGCACAGAAGTTAGAATTTTTCGATTTTCCTCTGATTTATTTAAAGGTCAGGCATGGATCTCCATCAGTAGTTCTGACAAAATCAAGCTATGTAGTGAACGAGCTCACAAAATCAGGCAGATGTGGAAAAGACTGAATGACTGATTTCTAAGAATTTACGCCAGACCAATAGGAGCTTTGAGTGTGTGTGCCTATATATATATATATATATATATATATATATATATATATATATATATATATATATATATATATATATAGATATATATATATATGTAGTCAAATACAGGTGTGTGCATGTGTGTGTGAAAAGAAAGAACTTTACTAGTGCAGCCACAAATTACGAAAGAAAGGGACTGGTCAGATGAAAACCAATAAAGCAATCAACAAGGGGAAGGCGCGTTGCCATGATCAGAGCGTTTGGGGAAGGAAAAGATAGCATTTTTTTTCCGATTGTCAAAAGAGAATAAAGGTGATTTATTCTACGACAATTTACCATGATTGGTAAAAATATTGGATGTGTGTGTGTGTGTGTGTGTGTGTGTGTGTGTGAGAGAGAGAGAGAGAGAGAGAGAGAGAGGGTTGTGACTTCAGGATAGGTATGTTGCAGTCCTCAAAGGATTTTGTAGGCTGGGAGTCGCTTCTATCATCTATGTCGGATTTGAAGATCGGTAATGATTCTTAGCACATTGTACATGATAACTTCCATTACTGTGGACGAGGTTTCGTCTACAAGGCAAATGAACGAAAGTAAAAATAAAACGAACGAAAAGTCTTCTATGGATCGACTGGAGTGATTGTTTTTATTTGGAGAGAAAGTAACGATACAAGAGTTCATTTGACGGAAAAGGTACTGGGCACAAACTGGCCCATTTTTTTTTTTTTTACCCTTCTTGGTAAGGGAAATTTCTGAAAGCCACTGACCCAAGAGAAGGAGAGTACAAAATGCATTCCCTTAATAATTGACGTATTATATAAGCATTCTTTTCTCTAATATATTTACTATCACATATTATTTTTAACTTTTTCTTATGATTTATTATACTTATTTTGATAAATTCCCTCTCTCTTTCTGTAATTCACTCATGACACAGCTTTATACCGTAACTTTGCCTCTCTCAAGTCTTGCATTAATTTCGGGACTACCAAACTATTAGGTTTAGCATTCGGAATATATTTGACAACAATAAAAAACCGAAATTTTAAACATAATAGGAATAATAGGAACATCAAAGGAGAATGAAAGTTTCAAGGCACGATCTTTGTCACAACAGAGATTTTCGCAAAAAGCAAGAAATAGAAACCACACACACATATTATATATATATATATATATATATATATATATATATATATATATATATATATATATATATATATATATATATATATATATATATATATATATATATATATATATATATATATATATATATATATATATGAGAGAGAGAGAGAGAGAGAGAGAGAGAGAGAGAGAGAGAGAATGTGTATATTTAGTAAGGAAGAGAGGAAAACAAACTCTCGCGAAACTTAATTATTTGCCCATTTGAAAACCAAGATGGTAAAGCAGCAGAGTTATCACAGTTTTATAAGCATCCCTAAAAATAGTTTTGAGATGTCTGAAACTCTCATTTTAAAGAACGACACCCAAGCTGACACAGCTCAGCTGGCGAGACGTGGTAAAGAGATGGAGTTAATGTAGGTTACCGAAAGAATAAGGATTTTCCTCACCGTAAATCTGCACTCCCTACGAGAGTTACTTCCGAAATCCTTTCGATAAATCGCCGACTTCCATTAGAATTGATCAATTGACTACGGGAGGACAAAGCCGCGGAGGAGTCAGGGCGAGAGTGACGCCATTGGCGTTAATGGATTCCCCTGAAAAATATCAGGGAGGTGGCTAATGGAATTACGCAAGTAACTGGTCTCGCATTTGGCTTCGTTAGAAGTAGAGGGTGTTATAACTGGCGATTAACGAGCGCATGCGTACTCACACAGAGAGAATGAGTGTTAAAGTGTTGCAGACATGCGACATGATCATTAATAAACAATATAGGAATCGTAACCTGAAAACCCTTCACGTTAATAGCACTCAGGGAACACGTGACCAAAATAGTTTAGCATATTCCTGTCTTGGGGAAGAGAAAGCTTTGTTATCCTTTACATCAGAAAGTCATTTTGGAGGATGACGTGAAAATAGTGTCATCTGTACTAAAGTTACGAGCCTCTATAAATAACTGACTACCAGGTACAATATTCTCTCGCTGGGTTAACACATTATACAGTGGTATTTAATGAGAACATCCCAATTCACTCTGAATCGAACCAGGAACTTTTCGCCGAGTAGAAGTGTCCGAAACACGGATTAATGAATCCACGCGCGCACACTTGCACACAGTATACGTACACACGTGTGTGTGTTTTGTGCGCAAAAAAATCATAAACAGTAATTAGGTCACCAAAGTACATCCAATTTCTAACTACGATTGACCCTATGAGGGGTTCGGGTGGTTGGAGCTGGTTAATAATGAACTAATCATAACTCCGATAGACTTAAACTTGTTAAGGTCCAGAAAGATACTTCATAAAGAGAAAAATAGCATGATAGTTTCACCTTCACACTAGCTGAAGAATTGTATCATAATTTGGTGTCTTATGGCTTTTGGTTATGATTATCACTATTTTCTTTCGTTTATATAAATATACACACTAATTTCCATTTAAAGTATTACCTAAAGTATAATACTCATAATACAGAAGCTGCATTAGACGAAAATAGTCACTGAGAGATATTTTACATTCATTTACATCAAATTTTCATTATATGAAACTAATCATTTTCTATAAGAAATATATGGTGAGTATTTAATCTTAATACCGCGCGTGTCAGAGGTATTATTATAACAGGTCTTGATCACCGACTATCTTGCCTAGTGATTTCTTCCCTTTGTATTTGATAAAGAACTTTGATCGAAAAATAAAGTTTTACATTACCTGACATATTTTTTTTCCGACATATTATGCTCAGTTTATTTGATGAATATCAACGAATTTTTTTTGTGACATAACGGATATATTTGAGAGTAGAAAAGATGAATGCTGATAAAAGTTGTTAACAGGAATTGCAAATATAAGCTTTTGATAAATATAGTTGTTTTGAAAATAGAATCATGTGAAGTTCAAGGAGAAAAGTAGAATAATTTTCTTCGTATGATGATAATTTTATGAAGATAAATGTAAAATGTCTTCTAGCGACTTGTTTTGTTGTCTAATGCACATTCTGTTTCATGAGTATTATACTTTACATAATAGTGAAAATGGAAATTAGTGTGTATATTTACTTTAACCATCGAAAATAGCTATAGTCATGACCAAAAGCCATAAAAACATTTCTTTAGCCAGGATGAAGATGAAACCATCATGACATTTTTCTCTTTATACAGAACATTATGAAGTTCAACACTAAATAATCACAGGTACAAATTCCAAGAACATTTACCCGCACTTTGCCGAATAAATGTAAAGAGGGTAGAAGTGGGAGCGACCAGGACCCACTGAGAAATACCCTAAAGGCTGCAATCCTCAGAGTTCCTTTGAAGTCCTTCCATTAGATGCACGACTTTAAAGGCCCCAATGTCAAGGCCACCTGCCCTCCTGCGCTCCAGCCGTAAAGTCCTGCATGTGTATGAGGGCTTTTCTCAAGAGGCAGAAGACCCTAATGAATAAAGTTGGAGGGTTTCTTGAAGAGCAAAGTGATGAGGGGGTTTCTTCTTCCCCGTTTATAAGCGCCGCCGGAGAGGCGAGAGGCTGTTCACAGTTTGGTTATGGAAATTTGAGGGAAGAGTCTGGTCTGTGTCATCGACTCATGGAGATCTGAGACTGCTTCTGGAGGGAATTGCCATTTGTAATTGATTTTCCTTTACAGACAGAGGTAGCCTTTGACAACGGTGCATGTTTTGTGAATTTTGAAGAACGATTTAATAACTGCTCTTTTTTTTTGGCGTATAATATATTCTTCTTAAGGAATTATAATAGCGACGATAATGAGATAATGACGTAGGGTTTTTCGGATGCTTTGTGGCGGGGCGTGCTGTCTGGCGTTACATCTAAATAACCTTAATTAAAATGAATCTAGACTGTAAACCAGTTGATATTCCTGTCTAGTACGGTTTCACATGATTCTGAAGGAGTATTTTCAACTTGGTTTGCGTTATGCTATGACAACCGCTCTCTCTCCCTATCTGTCTATTTAGAATTGCCATTTATTAAGTCGGATGTTCATTCGAGGCTGAAGGATCCTTTGCAACAACGTAGTCTTGTGAGCTTTGAAGAACGAACTAGTTACTGAATGTCCTCTTTTTTTTTTTTTTTTTTTTTTCTTTTTACGTAGAAGATATCCTTCACAAGGACTTGTGACGGCGACTGAATATGAATGAAATAATAAGGGGTTTTTGCTGATGCTTTGCAAAACACACGAGCCTTGTCATGACGTCAGCGAGCCTTGTCATGACGTCAGCATTAGGAATCACTACATAATGTACCTCATAATTAACCTTAAATATTGACCGAAAATCAATCCTGATATATCTGAGTCCAGTGATATTTCCACGTGTACGAATTCACGCACTATCTTAATTTACTTGTGAATCAGGGTCAAGATCAATGCGTCGAAATAAATAACATGGTGTCCGTTTTTTACTGGAGAAATGTAATAATTTTCAAAATACGTACACAGCATCATCTTCAGAAGAATTTAAAAACTGTTTCCCTCTATATTTGGCCACCGGCCCCATTTTCTCCCTATCTATCTGTCACAACATCCGTCTCTCTATTTGAAGAAAAAGAGAAAAAAGTCCAACTTTACAGTTAACAGACGTTAAAACAAACCACAAGCCGTGAAAAAGAAATCATCGCTGAGCTTCCAAACAAGAAAATAAATATTGTGGACTGGGCAACTAGCGAAGCAATAGTTGTGCAGTAGCAAACACTGGACCTGTCCACAACGCCACAAAAATTGCCCGCAAAAGCTTTCATTTCAATTAATTCTGGGATCACACAAAGCTAGATTTCCATCAGCTGAATCCTCGGAAATCGTTCTAAATCCGATAAAAATTTCCTGGTGGTCAAAAATCGATGTTTTTTTCTTAAAGGTCAGAGAGAAATAACAATCATTTACTATATCTAACCCCGGAGAGTATTAGCAAGCATATTTGTGTTTGAGAGAGAGAGAGAGAGAGAGAGAGAGAGAGAGAGAGATATCTGGTGGCAAAAGGAAAAATACAATTGTACAGAAATGCATTGATTAATAGAATTTTATTGAAATGATGCAGACTGGCTGGTGGGGAAATCTACAATATTTCGTGTTTCAGTTTTCGAGAGCGTGACGATTTTGAGGATACGTGAGTATTACCAATAATTGTTTGAAGAATTACATCTATTTGTGCAGTACAAACACTTAATGAATATAAGCGATAATCTGACCTTGCAGGGTTGATTGTTTTCATTTGCAGAGGACGTGACAAAGAAAAAACCTTATTTCTAGATGAGAGAAATTAGACGGAGGTTGGTGGGCTTGGCTCGTTTCCAGATGACGACAAAATGGTATCAATACCGCAGAGAGAGAGAGAGAGAGAGAGAGAGAGAGAGAGAGAGAGAATTATTCACCAGAGTATTAAAAGTTAAGAATGAATGTCCTTCATAGCAATTTGACAATGGAAGCCATTATTACTAAAATATTATTTGTCATGGCGTATCTTCAAAGTGAAGAACATTTGAATAAAGACCTTCCAAGTGAAGAACATTTGAATAAAGACCTTCCAAGTGAAGAACATTTGAATAAAGACCTTCCAAGTGAAGAACATTTCAATAAAAACCTTCAAAGCAAAGTGAAGAACATTTGAATAAAGAAAGAGAAAAAGCTACTGAAGAGTCAGGATGAGAAAGAGGCAATTGTCGCAACTGGAATTCATCAAAGAATTCCAGGGAGGCGGATAATGGAATGACGTCTGCCGGTGACGACACTTCTGGATCTTTGAGGGCTGCATATTTTTAAGCTGATGATTCAGATAAATGAATAGAGAGAGAGAGAGAGAGAGAGAGAGAGAGCAGAGAGAGAGAGAGAGAGAGAGAGAGAGAGAGAGAGAGAGAGAGAGAGAGAGAGTTCTATATGGTAAAGGAATTGCATATCGTGATAAGTTTAGATTAAAAGCGAAAAATTTTGCACTCATTTGTTTCACTTTTTTCCTGTTCCTATTCTAGTGACAGAAATTGTACTTACACATATGTACATATGTATATAGATAATACATACATGCATATATATATACATACATACATACATACATACATATATATATATATATATATATATATATATATATATATATATATATATATATATATATATATATGTGTGTGTGTGTGTGTGTGTGTGTGTGTGTGTGTGTGTGTGTGTGTGTGTGTATAGCCAAATGAATGCTAAACACAAAGAATATCCTACAAGGTTTATAGTGTGAAGTTCCCCTAACGATGTTATCTGCCGATCAGCTTTCCTAGGAACAGACAGGTAGTGAATAAATCACGCAGAAGTTTCGTCGATTGGATCTTTAGTCTTGGAAGTTGTCGAATATCCAGGAAGTAGTAGAATGCGATAGCAGGGAATAGTGTACTGGACTTTTAGGGAAGTAAAATGAGTAGTGTGTAAGATGTGGTGGAGTGGGGCGGGGGTGCCCTTATATGATTTGGGGAAGAGCGGAAAATGATAAGGGGATAATAATAATAAGCAAGGTAAATAGCGTTGTGTTTTAAAGAGGGTTGGGGAATTAAATAGCCGCTGATGATGTCCTCTGCATTTCGTCAAAAACTGGGGCACAGTTTACAGGCATTTCTTAAATTGGTGAAATTATAATTTCTTTCTCTTTGCTTTGCTTAACCCACAACAGTTGACGACTTGTCTCAGGAACACCTTTGAGGTAACGAGTCCTGTTTTACAAATGGAATAAAAGATAGGTCTGGGTACTGACATAAGTATGCTTAACTTCACAACTACTGAAGTTTATAAAACTCTTCATAATATTTGTACTACATCAGCACATTAGTCTTAAATTCATTAAACGAAAATAAATGGACTGTAATACCTAAGAGTAGAGATGATTAAACATTTAGAAACACTGTTTTTTTATCCAACTGTAATTGCAACATCATAGGTCATGTTTTCATTGTTGAGATGAGTCTTCATTCAATACATTTGTTTCAAAAGTACCTAAAACCCTAGAAATATATGTATGTAATATATATATATATAAATATATATATATATATATATATATATATATATATACATACATAAATACATACACACACATATTATATATATATATATATATATATATATATATATATATATATATATATATATATATATAATATATATATATATATATATATATATATATATATATATATATATTATCACCGGATGCATCGAGGGCACAATGATCTGACAGTCAATATGTGAGGGTTAATTAAGAGAGATTGAAACTTGGGGCGCCTCCGTCGTTAACAAGTGTTTTTGTTTCTCTTGAGAATGAAATGTTGACTTACTGGGATGAGGGTTCATAAAGTTGGTATATATTCAATTATATTTACGAACTATTTCCTTCATCTTCTTGTGGACATATTTACAGTACAATGATCAACATTACATTTTATTAGAGGTTTATTCTTTCTTTACATTTTTCCCTTCATAGGACACCTAGGAATGATATAATCATTAAAGAGAATTTTACCACGAAAATCAAATGAACGAATGAAATCGAAAGTACAGTTATTAAATGGATTTTAAAGTAAAACTAATAAATTAATTTTTTAAGTATTTTAGCAAAAACAATAAAATTAAAACCTGACGACTTGGGACTCAATTAGGAGCTCAGAAAGAAACACTAATTCATTCAATAGCTTTCACTATAAAACTGTTAAATTTACTCAATAGGTGTAGACCAATAACCGCAGTATCCTATTAGAGGGATCCTCGATAAACCTATTCAAATTCGTAAAACATCTCACTAGGTAAAACTGAACTATTTTTTTCTAGGGTTAGAATGGAATAACAGCCACTTAACTTCAGGGAAACCTCGAACGAATAGTAATATAATGGATTTAAGAGAGAGAGAGAGAGAGAGAGAGAGAGAGAGAGAGAGAGAGAGAGAGAGAGAGAGAGAGAGAGAGATAATTGGAATGAGCCCAGATGGTTATCGAGAATGAACTCCTAGACCGATGCATTGAAATTCATTTTTCTTTCAGTTTTCCAAAACGCAACGCTGATAGGAATCCGTCCGGGATTAGCATAGCTGTTATTTTCTTTATAGATGAATTCCTTTGTTAAAGAAAAACAAAAGTATTGAAGGAAATCTCCAACTTCTAAAGTTACCGTTTTCATGTTTTCATTAGTGAAACAATAATAAGGAAACCAACACAAGTTTGTTGTGGACAGAGATATTAGGTAGAGGGTGATGGATTTGTTCTGGCTTTCGGACCAAAAAGAAATATTTTTGTTTGGTCGCTGTCCTTGGAATCAGTATAACAACGAGAAAGAGAGAGAGAGAGAGAGAGAGAAGAGAGAGAGAGAGAGAGAGCGAGAGAGGAGGATGAAGGAAGATGAGGGAGAGAAGAGCAGAGAGAGAGAGAGAGAGAGAGAGAGAATTTCTATTGTTCTGGAGGAGGATTGGCTAGAGTTTTCCAGTGTGAACGCTTAGGTAACAATAAATTTCCTTAATAGAATTTTCATTTTACTGTGAATTGTAGCATTTAATATATATATATATATATATATATATATATATATATATATATATATATATATATATATATATATATATATATATATATATAATATATATATATATATATATATATATATATATATATATATATATATATTATATATATATATTAATCATAGCATCGAAATTGGAGAATCGTTATTATTTCAACTTGTTTTTTCTTTTGGATTTGCAGAATCGGTTCCCCATTTGCTACCTGGCCCCCTGAATTTTTTTTGGTAAAGGCCAGTAGATCTGTCGAGGAGGTTTCTCGGTAATACCGTAGTGAATAAGTTATGAAGGTTTCTCGGAAAGTGAAGGGTTGTAGAGGTTGCCCTGTCTTATACAAACGCCCTCGCAAAACCTGAAAGCAGTTGAGAATCGGGCTGGCGGTGGGGAAGGGGGGTGGGGGTGGTGCTTTAGGTGCAGAGGTCTTATGAACACAAGAATCTGCGTGAATGCAACGGGAAGGGGAGGACGTCACAAATTGTTTTAATATTCAATATCTTTATTAAAAGCTACTTGCGAATTACGATGAAGATGATGATGAGACCATGATAATTAATGATCGATTGGTGTTACTTTGGTTGCCATAGCAACAGTCTTCTACTTTCTCATTAACTAAGAATTAGATTGACAATTTACATTATAAAAGAATAAAGTTTCAAAGCAAACGCTGTATTACGGAATCCTGGGAACCCACCATTCCTGATTTGCCTCATAATATCTGAAGTGCAGTCACATATATCGAAGTTCACCTAAGAGAATTTTCTTGACTAACAAACTCCGAAATATTCCAGGATTCTTGAGCGAGCTCTTCGGGTGAAACCTCAATGCTGAAAAATTCTATTGAGTTGTTCAAAACACCTTAAGAAAAAGTAAAAAAAAAAGTAAAGAAGCAAAGGTGCTCATTTCTCTAGCATTTCATCAGCAAAGACACAAAAGCCTCGTATCTAAATATGAGGATGGGCTTTTGTTTATTATCATAAACAAGTGTTAAAAAGGCATTCTCACTTTTGTTTATTATCATAAGAAAAGTGTTAAAAAGGCATTGTCACTTTTCCATTATTATTAAAAGTGTTAAAAAGGCATTATCAGTTTTGTTCGACATTATCCTACTAAGAAAGTGTTAAAACGGCATAAGCACTTTTGAACCTGTGGAATTTAAGTTGCATCTGCTTCTACGTTCGCCCTAAATATTCGCCCTAAATATTCATAATAATCAGTACCTAACGTTTTGAAAAAAAAAAAAAAAAAAAAGGAAAAAAAAAAAAAAAAAGGGGGGGGGGGGTTTTTGCTACTGATACAATCAGTGAAACCCAAAATTGCTATTATATTACAATTTTTCTAGGAATTTTTTTTACTTATTATAAGTATTCAGGTAAAAGCACTCTCTACGAGGAATAAAAAAAAATAATATACAAAAATATAAGCGCGTAATCAAGGTCAAACGTCATGAAAAACTACGGATGACTCGTCATTGACCCTAAAAATGCCACTGGTTTCACAAAAGCAAATTTGGATTTCCCCAAAATACAAAGGAAATGGTCGTGAGACCTTCATATTCAATTAATCCCGGTGGTCGTTCAACGGCCATTTC
>NC_061089.1:22550151-22600151 GCF_015104395.2 Macrobrachium nipponense
GGATCGAGAGAATTATTGCCTTCCGCGTTTTGGATGCGATCTTCACGTAAGCCTTCTAACACAGCATGAAAAGCCGAGGAGGATGAGACTGGATGACAAAGAAGGTTGGGAAGAGAAACGACATCGAAAGGCTGAAAAATCTAACATGGCAGATAACTCCAGTGTGCAATGTTGGACTACATCGTGGAGCTGTATGGAATCGACCGTCCAACTTTCGGAATTATGGTCGACACTTCAAATAAAGAAGATCAGGAATAAGGGAGGCGAAGGAATGAGGAAATAAGGAAGGACAGGAATGAATGAAAAGGGAGCAAAGGAACAACGATCGGTGACCAAGAGTTTGGAGCTCAACAATGATGATAAAGATAAAGGGGATTTCGAAAGAAGAACCCACACTTAAAATAAAGAACTAAAGAAGTGTTCGAAAAGGAAAACAAAGGAATTGTTAAGGCGATATTAAAATGATCTGAAACGTTATGTGTTTTCACCGAAGAGGTTTGGAATCCGTAGGTCTCCAGCTCCTGGAACGACGAGAGAAATATTCCCGATTGCTCCCAACGCCGTGACCGCAGGAATCCGTAGGTCTCCAGCTCCTGGAACAACGAGAGAAATATCATTCCCAATTGCTCCTTTGGAATCCGAAGGTCTCCAGCTCCTGGAACGACGAGAGAAATGTCATTCCTGATTTCTCCCAGCACCGTGACCCCAGCATGTAAGCGAAATCCAGTCTCCAGAAGCAGTCTCCGAGATCCATCGTATCGTTTTGAAGACTTCGAAGAGCACAGGTGGCATGTTCGAAAACAAGAGTATGTGAAGGTATAGAGTTATAGTCAATGGATTGGATGACGACGCAGACCCAACAAAAGGAAATGAAATAGCCAAAAGAGATAGTCCAAAAGGAAGTAACTGCTGGAATTAAATATCCTAAAAGAGATCGTCCAGCAGAAAGGACATTGGTAATTGAATAGCCTAAAGGAGATGATCATTGAGGAAAGACTATGAGCCAAAGGCTTCTAAGCCTACACAGACAATTGAAAGGAAAATCCTCCTCAGAGGCTGCTTCCCCGGAGGAAGGCAGGTTTCCTGCCAGGCTGGGGAAGCGAGCCTGAGGATGGAAATACCACAGAGGCTAAAGGCCAAAGGATCCAGATCCTATCCAGCCCATGGAGGGAACAATCCTCCTCAGAGGCTGCTTCCCCGGAGGAAGGCAGGTTTCCTGCCAGGCTGGGGAAACGGGCCTGAGGATGGACCCACCACAGAGGCTAAAGGCCAAAGGATCCAGATCCTATCCAGCCATGGGGGGGAACAATCCTCCTCAGGCTGCTTTCCCTGGAGGAAGGCAGGGTTTAACCTGCCAGGGTGGGGAAACGGGCCTGAGGAATGGACCCACCTCAGAGTTAAAGCAAGGATCAGTTCCCTAATCCAGCCCATGGAAGGAAACAATCCTCCTCAGAGCTTTGCCTCCCCGGAGGAAGCCAGGGTTTCCTGGGGCCAAAGGCTGGGGGAAACGGGCCTGAGGATGGACCCACCAGAGGTTAGAGGCCAAAGGATCCAGATCCTATCCAGCCCATGGAGGGAACAATCCTCCTCAGAGGCTGCTTCCCCGGAGGAAGGCAGGTTTCCTGCCAGGCTGGGGAAACGGGCCTGAGGATGGACCCACCAGAGGTTAGAGGCCAAAGGATCCAGATCCTATCCAGCCCATGGAGGGAACAATCCTCCTCAGAGGCTGCTTCCCCGGAGGAAGGCAGGTTTCCTGCCAGGCTGGGGAAACGGGCCTGAGGATGGACCCACCACAGAGGCTGAAGGCCAAAGGATCCAGATCCTATCCGCCCATGGAGAACAAATCCCTTCCTCAAGGCTTGCCTTCCCCGGAGGAAGGCAGGTTTCCCCTGCCAGGCTTGGGGAAACGGGCCAGGGGATGGACCCAACCACCGATGGCCTAGGCCCAAAGGATCCGGAGGGATCCTATCCATCCCTGGAGGGAACAATCCTCCCTCAGAGGCTGGCTTCCCCGGAGGAAAGGCAGGTTTCCTGCCAGGCTGAAAACGGGCCTGAGGAATGGGGACCCCCACAGAGGCCTGAAGCCAAGGGATCCAGGAAATCCCTTACCCAGGCCAGGGGATCCTCCTCAGAGGCTGCTTCCCCCGGAGGAAGGCCAAAGGTTTCCATGCCACAGGCTGGGGAAACGGGCCTGAGGTGGACCCCAACCAGAGGTTATAGGCCCAGGAATCCAGGGATCCTATCCAGCCCATGAAGTGGGAAACAATCCTCCTCAGGCTGCTTCCCACCCCGAGGAAGGCATGGTTTCCTGCCGGCCTGGGGAAACGGGCCTGAGGTGGACCCACCAAACAGAGGGCTGAAGGCCAAAGGATCCCAGATCCTTACCCAGCCCATGGAGGGGAACATCCTCCTTCCAGGGTGCTTCCCCGGAAGGAGGCAGGTTTTCCTGCCAGGCTGGGGAAACGGCCTGAGGATGGACCTCCACCACGAGGCTGATGGCCAAAGGATCCAATCCTATCCACCCATGGAGGGAACAATCCTCCTCAGAGGCTGCTTCCCCGGAGAAGGCAGGTTTCCTTTTCCAGGGGTGGGGAAACGCCTGAGGAGGACCCACCAAGGTTAGGGGAAAGGCCAAAGGGACCATCCTATCCAGCCCATGAGGGAACTCCTCCTCAGAGGCTGCTCCCCGGAGGAAGGCAGGTTTTTTCCTTTTCCAGGCCTGGGGACGGGCCTGAGGATGGACAGAGGTTAGAAGGCCAAAGGATCCAGATCCTATCCAGCCATGAGGGAACATCCTCCTCAGAGGCCTGCCTTCCCCGGGGAAGCAGGTTTCCCCTGCCCGGCTGGTGGAAACGGGCCTAAGGATTGGACCCACCACAGAGGCTAAATGGCCAAGGATTCCAGATTTTCCTATCCAGCCCATGGGGAGAACAATCCTCCTCAGGGGAGGCTGGGCCTTTCCCCGGAAGAAGGCAGGTTTCCTGGCCAGGCCCTGGGGACGGGCCTGAGATGGACCCCCACCGAGGCCTGAAGGCCAGGGTCCAGATCCTATCCAGCCATGGAGGGAACAATCCTCCTCAGAGGCTGCCTTTCTTCCCCGGAGGAAGGGGCAGGTTTCCTGCCAGGCTGGGGAAACGGGCCTGAGGATGGACCCACCACCAGAGGCTGAAAGGCCAAAGGGGATCCAGATCCTACCAGCCATGGAGGGAACAATCCCCTCAGAGGCTGGCTTCCCGGAGGAAGGCCAGGTTTTCCTGCCAGGCTGGGAACAGGGCCCTGGCGGATGGACCCCCAGAAGTTTAGGCCAAAGGATCCAGATCCTATCCAGCCCATGGAGGGAACAATCCGCCTCAGAGGCTGCTTCCCCGGAAGGAAGGCAAGGTTTCCGTGCCAGGCTGGGGAAACGGGCCTAGGAATGGACCCCAACCACCGAGGCTGAAGGCCAAAGGGGAAATCCAGATCCTGTCCAGGCCCCATGAGGGAACAATCCTCCTCCCAGGAGGGCTGCTTCCGGAGAAGGCAGGTTTCCTGCCAGGCCTGGGGAAACGGGCCTGAGGATGGACCCCACCACCAGAGGCTGAAGGCCAAAGGATCCAGCCTATCCAGGCCCATGGAGGGAACAATCCTCCTCAGAGGCTGCTTCGGAAGGAAGGCTGTTTCCTGCCAGGGTGGGGAAAACGGGCCTGAGGATGACCCACCACAGAGGCTGAAGGCAGGATCCATATCCTATCAGCCCATGGAACCAATCCTCCTCAAGGGGGAAACTGCTCCCCGGAGGAAGGCAGGTTTTCCTGGCCAGGCTGGGGAAACGGGCCCTGAGGATTGGACCCCCCACAGAGGTTGAGGCCACAGGATCCAGATCCTATCCAGCCATGGAGAACAATCCTCCTCCCAGAGGCTGCTTCCCCGGAGGAAGGCAAGGTTTCCCCTGCCAGGCTGGGGAAACGCCTGAGGATGGACCCACCACAGAGGCTGAAATGGCCAAAGGAATCCAAGATCTATCCGGCCCATGGAGGAACAATCCTCCTCCAAGGCTGGCTTTCCCCCGGAGGAAGGCCAGTGTGCCAGGCTGGGGAAACGGGCCTGAGGATGGACCCACCAGGAGGTTAGAGGCCAAAAGGACCAGGATCCTATCCAGCCCAGGAGGGAACACCTCCTCAGAGGCTGGCTTCCCCGGAGGAAAGGCAAAGGTTTTCCTGGCCGGCTGAAACTGGGCCTGAGGATGGACCCACCACAGAGGCCTGAATGGCCAAAGATCCAGATCCCTATCCAGCCCATGGAGGGAACATCCCCTCAGAGGGCCTGCCTTCGGAGGAAAGCAGGTTTTTCCTGCCAGCTGGGGGAAACCCGGGCCTGAGGAATGGACCCACCACAGAGGCTTTGAAGGCCAAAAGGCCTCCAGATCCTATTCCAGCCCATGGAAGGGGAACAATACCTCCTCAAGAGGCTGGGCCTTCCCCGGAGGAAGGCCGGTTTCCCTGCCAGGGTGGGGAAACGGGCCCCCCTGAGGTGGACCCACCGAGGTTAGAGCCAAAGGATCCAGATCCTATCCAGCCCATGGAGGGACATCCCTCAGAGGCCTGCCTTCCCCGGAGGAAGGCAGGTTTTTCCTGCCAGGCTGGGGAAACGCCTGAGGATGGACCCCGAGGTTAGAGGCCCAAAGGATCAGGATTCCTATCCAGCCCATGGAGGGAACAATCCTCCTCCAGAGGCTGGCTTCCCCGGAGGAAGGCAGGTTTTTCCTGCAGGCTGGGGAAAAGGGCCTGAGGATGGACCCACCACAGAGGCTTAGAAGGCCAAAGGATCCAGATCCTATCCGCCCATGGAGGGAACAATCCTCCTCAGAAGGCTGCTTCCCCGGAGGAAGGCAGGTTTCCTGCCAGGCTGGGGAAACGGGCCTGAGGATGGACCCACCACAGAGGCTAAAGGCCAAAGGATCCAGATCCTATCCAGCCCATGGAGGGAACAATCCTCCTCAGAGGCTGCTTCCCCGGAGGAAGGAACAGGTATTCCTGCCAGGCTGGGGAAACGGGGCTGAGGATTTGGACCCACCAAAGGTTAAATGGCCCAAAGGACATCAGAACCTAAATCCAGGGCCCATGAGGGAAAAACCTCCCCCTCAGGGCTGCTCCCCGGAGGAGGCCCAGGTTTTCCTGCCAGCTTTGGTGAAACGGGGCCCTGAGGATGGAACCCACCACCAAAGGAGGCTAAAGGCCAAAGATCCAGATCCTATCCAGCCCATGGAAGGGAACAATCCTCCTCAGAGGCTGCTTCCCCGGAGGAAGGCAGGTTTCCTGCCAGGCTGGTGGAAACAGGGCCTGAGGATGGACCCACCACAGGGGTTAGAGGCCAAAGGATCCAGATCCTATCCAGCCCATGGAGGGAACAATCCTCCTCAGAGGCTGCTTCCCCGGAGGAAGGCAGGTTTCCTGCCAGGCTGGGGAAACGGGCCTGAGGATGGACCCACCAGAGGTTAGAGGCCAAAGGATCCAGTCCCTATCCATCCCATGGGGGAGGAACAATCCTCCTCCAGAGGCTGCCCCTCCCCCGGAGGTAAGCAGGTTTCCTGCCCAGGCTGGGGAAACGGGCCTGAGGATGGACCCACCACAGAGCTAAAGGCCAAACGGATCCGATCTATTCCAGCCCCATGGAGGGAACAATCCTCCTCAGAGGCTGCTTCCCCGGAGGAAGGCAGGTTTCCTGCCAGGCTGGGGAAACGGGCCTGAGGATGGACCCACCAGAGGTTAGAGGCCAAAGGATCCAGATCCTATCCAGCCCATGGAGGGAACAATCCTCCTCAGAGGCTGCTTCCCCGGAGGAAGGCAGGTTTCCTGCCAGGCTGGTGAAAACAGGCTTGAGGATGGCCCCCACAGAGGCCCTAAAGGCCAAAGGAAGGTCCAGATCCTATTCCAGCCCAAATGGAGAAAAAATCCATCCAGAGGGCTGCTTCCGGTGGAGGGGTCCAGGTTTCCCCTTGGCCCAGGCCTGGGGAAACGGGCCTGAGGAATGGACCCACCAAGGGTAGAGGCCAAAGGATCATAGGCTGCTTATTCCAGGACCCCTGGAAGGGAACATCCTCCTCAGAGGCTGGCTCCCCCGGAGGAAGGCAGGTTTTCCCTTCCAGGCTGGGGAAACGGGCCCTGAGGATGGACCCACCACAGAGGCTAAAGGCCGAAAGGATCCAAAGATCCTATCCAGCCCATGGAAGAACAATCCTCAGGAGGCCTGCTTCCCCCGGAGGAAGGCCCAGGTTTCCTGGCCAGGCTGGGAAACGGGCCTGAGGATGGAACCCACCAGAGGTTCCCAAGGGTCCAAAGGATCCCAGATCCTATCGCCCCCTGGGAGAACAATCTTCCCCGGCAGGAAGGCTGGCTTCCCCACGGAGGAAGGCTTTCCTGCCAGGCTGGGGGAAACGGGCCTGAGGATGGAAACAGAGGCCTAAGGCCAAAGGACCAAGTTCCTTCCAGGCCCATGGAGGAACCCAATCCCTCCTCAGAGGCTGCTTCCCCGGAGGAGGCCAGGTTTCCTGGCCATGGCCTGGGGGACGGGCCCTGGATGGACCAGAGGTTAGAGGGCCCAAGGATCCTAGATCCATCCCACCCTATGGGAGGGAACAATCCTCCTCAGAGGCTGCTTCCCCGGAGGAAGGCAGGTTTCCTGCCAGGGTGGGGAAATGGGCCTGAGGATGGACCCACCACAGAGGCTAAAGGACAAAGGATCCAGATCCTATCCAGCCCATGGAGGGAACAATCCTCCTCAGAGGCTGCTCCCCGGAGGAAGGCAGGTTTCATTGCCAGGCTGGGAAACGGAACGGGCCTGAGGATGGGAACCCACCAGAGGTTATAGGCCAAAGGATACAGATCTATCCAGCCCATGGAGGGGGAAACAATCTCCTCAGAGGCTGCTTCCCCGGAGGAAGGCAGGCTTCCTGCCAGGCTGCGGGAAACGGGCCTGAGGAGGACCCACACACAGAGGCTACAAGGCCAAAGGATCCAGCTCTATCAGCCCATGGAGGGAACAATCCTCCCAGAGGCTGCCTTCCCGAGGAAGGCAGGTTTCTTGCCAGGCTGGGGAAAGGGCCGAGGATGGACCCACCAGAGGTAGAGGCAAAAGGATCCAGATCCTATCCAGCCCAGGAGGGAACAATCCTCCTCAGAGGCTGCTTCCCGGAGGAAGGCAGGTTTCCTGCCAGGCTTGGGGAAAACGGGCCGAGGATGGACCCACCACAGAGCTAAAGGCCAAAGGATCAAGATCCTAATCCAGCCCATGGAGGGAAACAATCCTACATCAGAGGCTGCTCCCCGGAGGAAGGCAGGTTTCCGCCAGGCTGGGGAAAACGGGCCTGAGGATGGACCACAACGAGGCTAAGGCCCAAAGGATCCAGATCCGATCCAGCCCATGATAGGGAAACATCCTCCTCAGAGGCTGCTTCCCCGGAGGAAGGCAGGTTTCCTGCCCAGGCTGGGGAAAAGGTGCATGAGGATGGACCCACCACAGAGGCTGAAGGCAAAGTGATCCAGATCCTATCCAGCCCATGGAGGGAACAATCCTCCTAAAGAGGCGCTTCCCCGGAGGGAGGCAGTTTCCTGCCAGGCTGGGGAAACGGGCCGAGGATGGACCCACCACAGAGGCTGAAGGCCAAAGGATCCAGAGCCTATCCAGCACATGGAGCGAACAACCTCCTCAGAGGCTGCTTTCCCCGGAGGTACGGCAGGTTTCCTGCCAGGCTGGGGAAACGGGCCTGAGGAGGACCCACCAGAGTTAGAGGCCAAAGGATCCAGATTCTATCCAGCCCATGTAGGAAACAATCCTCCTCAGAGGCTGCTTGCCAGGGAAGCAGGTTTCATCGCCAGCTGGGGAAACGGGCCTGAGGATGGACCCACACAGAGCTGAAGGCCAAAGGATCCAGAGCTATCCAGCCCATGGAGGGAAACAATCCTCCTCAGAGGCTTGCCTTCCCCGGAGGAAGCAGGTTTCAAGCCAGGCTGGGGGAACGGGCCTGAGGATGGACCCACCAGAGGTTAGAGGAAGCCAAAGGATCCCCGATCCTATCCAGCCCAGGAGGGAACAATCCTCCTAAGAGGCTGCTTCCCCAGAGGAAGGCAGGTTCCTGCCAGGCTGAGGAAACGGGCCTGAGGATGGACCCACAGAGGTTAGAGGCCAAAGGATCCAGATCTATCCAGCCCATGGAGGGAACAATCCTCCTCAGAGCTGCTTCCCCGGAGGAAGGCAAAAGGTTTCCGGCCCAGGCTTTGGGAACGGGCTGAGGTTGACACACCACAGAGGCCGGAAGGCCAAAGGATCCAGGGGATCCTAAATCCAGGGCCCATGGAGGGAACAATCCCCTCAGGAGGCTGCTTCCCGGAGGAAGGCCAGGAATTCCTGCCAGGTGGGGAAACGGGCCTGAGGAGGACCCACCACAGAGGCTTAAAAGGCCAAAGGATACCAAAGATCCTATCCAGCCCATACGTTCGAGGGGAAACAATCCTCCTCAGAGCGCCTTCCCCGGAGGAAGCAGGTTTCCTGCCAGGCCCTGGGAGAAACGGGCCTGAGGATGGACCCACCAGAGGTTAGGAAGGCCAAAGGAATCCAGATCCTATCCAGCCCATGGAGGGAACGATCCTCCTCAGAGGCTGCTTCCCCCGGAGGAAGGCAAGGTTTCCTGCCAGGCTTTTGGGGAGGAAACGGGCCTGAGGATGGATCCACCACCAAAGGCTTGAAGGCCAAAGGGGAATCCAGGGATCCTATCCAAAGGCCCATGGAGGGAAACAATCTCCTCCCAGAGGCTGCTTCCATGGAGGAAGGCAGGTTTCCTGCCAGGCTGGGGAAACGGGCCTGAAAGGATGGACCCACCAGGGTTAGAGGCAAGGATCCAAGATCCTACCAGCCCATGGAGGGAACCAATCCTCCTCAGAGGCCTGCTTCCCCGGAGGGCAAGGCAGGTTTCCTGACCCAGGCTGGGGGGAGGGAAACGGGCCTGAGGATGGACCCACCCAAGGTCGAGGCCAAAGGATCCCGATCCTATCACAGGGCCCATGGAAAGGAACAATCTCCTTCAAAGGAAGGCTGCTTCCCCGGGAAGGAAGGGTAGGTTTCCTTGCCAGGCCCCGGGGAAACGGCCTGAGGAGGGACCCACCAACAGAAGGCTGAAGGCAAAGCCGATCCAGATCCTATCCAGCCCACATGGAGGGAAACAATCCTCTCAGAGGCTGCTTCCCCAGAGGAAGGCAGGTTTCCTTTGCCCCAGGCCTGGGGAAACGGGCTTCTGAGGATGGACCCACCAGAGGGTAGAGCCCAAAGGGGGAATCAAGGGATCCTATCCAGCCAGGAGGGAACACTCCTCCTAGGAAGGCTGCTTCCCCGGAGGAAGGCAGGTTTCCTGCCCAGGCTGGGGAAAGGCCTGAGGATGGACCCACCACAGAGGCCTGAAACGGCCAAAAGGATCCAGATCCTATCCAGCCCATGGAGGGAAAAAAGTCCTCCTCCAGAGGCTGCTTCCCCGAGGAAGGCAGGTTTCCTGGGCCAAGCTGGGGAAACGGGCCTGAGGAGGACCCACCAGAGTGTTTAGAGGCCAAAAAGAGATCAGATCCTATCCAGGGCCCAGGAGGGAACAATCCTCCTTAAGAGGCCCCTGACTCCCCCGGAGGAAGGGGCAGGTTTCCTGCCAGGATGGGAAAACGGGCCTCGAGGATGGGGACCAAACCCAGAGGGGCCTGAGGCCAAAGGATCCAGATCCTATCCCAGACCCATGGAGGGAACAATCCTCCTCAGAGGCTGGCTTCCCCGGCAGGAAGGCAAGTTCCGGCCAAAGGCTGGGGAAACGGGCCTGAGGAGGACCACCAAGAGGCGAGGCCAAATGGATCCAGATCCTATCCAGCCCCTGGAGGGAACAATCCTCCTAAGAGGCGCTTCCCGGAGGGAAGGCAAGGTTCCTGCAGGCCTGGGGAAAACGGGCCTTGAGGATGGGACCCACCAGAGGTAGAGGCCAAAGGATCCAGGATCTTCCAGCCCCTGGAGGGAACCAATCCTCTCAGGAGGCTGCTTCCCCAAGAGGAAGGCAGGTTTCATGCCAGGCTGGGGAAACGGGCCTGAGGATGGACCCCACCAGAGGTTAGGGGCCAAAGGATCCAATCCTATCCACCCATGGGGGAACAAACCTCCTCAGAGGCTTGCTTCCCCGGAGGAAGGAAGGTTTTCCTGCCAGGCTTGGGGAAACCGGCGGGGCCTGAGGATGGTACCCACCACAGAGGCTGAAGGCCCAAAGATCCAGATCCTATCCAGGCCCATGGAGGGAACAATCCTCCCAGGCTGCTTCCCCAGGGAGGAACAGGTTTCCTGCCAGGCTGGGGGAAACGGGGCCTGAGGATGGACCCCCAGAGGTTAGAGGCAAAGGATCCAGATCCTAATCCAGCCCATGGAGGGAACAATCCTCCCTCAGAGGCTGCTCCCGGGGAAGCAGGTTTCCTGCCCAGGCTGGGGAAACGGGCCGAGGATGGACCACCAAAAGGGGCTTTTTTTTGAAGGCCAAAGGATCCAGATCCTATCCAGCCCATGGAGGAAACAATCCTCCTCAGAGGCTGCCTTTCCCCGGAGGAAGGCAGGTTTCCTGCCAGGTGGGGGAAAAGGGCCGAGGATGCCCACCAGAGGTTAGAGGCCAAAGGTCCAGATCCTAATCCAGCATGGAGGGAAACAATCCTCCTAAGAGGCTGCTCCCCGGAGGGAAGGCAGGTTTCCTGCCCAGGCTGGGACCGGTTTCCTGAGGATGGGACCCAAACCACAGAGGCTGGATGGCCAAAGGATCCAGATCCTATCAAGCCAATGGATGGGAACAATCCTCCTCAGGAGGCTGGCTTCCCCGGGGGAGGAACAGGTTTCCTGCCAGGCGGGGAAACGGGCCTGAGGATGGACCCACCACAGAGGCTGAAGCCAAAGGATCCAGATCCTATCCAGGCCCATGGAGGGAACAATCTCCTAAGAGGTGCTTCCCCGGACGGAAGGAAGGTTTCCGCCCAGGGCCTGGGGAAAACGGGCCCGAGGATGGACCCAACCATGAGGTTAGGGAGGCCAAAGGAATCCAGATCCTATCCAAGCCCAATGGAGGGAACATCCTCCTCAGAAGGGGATGCTTCAAGGAAGGAGGTTTCCTGCCCAGGCTGGGGAAACCGGGCCTGAGGATGGACCCCACCACAGAGGTGGAAAGCCAAAGAACCAGACCTATCCGCCCATGGAGGGAACAATCCTCCATCAGGAGGCTGCCTTCCCCGGAGGGGAAGGCAGGTTTTCCTTGCCAGGTTGGGGAAACGGGCCTGGGGATGGACCCCCACAGAGGCTGAAGGCCAAAGGATCCCGATTCCTAATCCAGCCATGGACGGAAACAATCCCTCCTCAGAAGGCTGCCCTCCCCGGAGAAGGCAGGTCCTGCCAGGCAAGGGGAAACGGCCTGAGGAATGACCCCACCGAGGTTAGAAGGCCCAAAGGACCAGATCCTTCCAGCCCATGGAAGGGAAACAATCCTCCTCAGAGGCTGCTTCCCCGGGGAAGGCAGGTTTCCTGGGGCCAGGCTGGGGAAAAACGGGGCCTGAGTGGATGGACCCACCTCAGAGGCTGAAGGCAGGTTTCTGCCAGGCTGGGAAATGGGCCTGAGGAGTGGAGCCACCACAGAGGCTGAAGGCCAAAGGATCCAGATCCTAATCCAGCCATGGAGGGAAACAATCTCCTCAGGAGGCTGCCTTTCCGGAGAAGCGGTTTCCTGCCAGGCTGGGGAAAAGGGCCTGAGGATGGACCCACCACAGAGGCTGCAGGCAATAGGATCAAGATACTATCCAGCCCACGGAAGGGAACAATCCTCTCAGAGGCTGCTTCCCCCGGAGGAAGGAAGGAAGGTTTCCTGCCAGAGCTGGGGAAACGGCCTGAGGATGGGTACCCACCAGGGCTAAAAGGCCAAGGATTCCCGATCTATCCAGCCCATGGAGATGGGAACAATCTCCCTCAGAGGCTGCCTTCCCGAGGAAGCAGGTTTCCTGACAGGCTGGGAAACGGGGCCTGAGGATGGACCACCAAGAGGCCTTAAAGGCCAAAAGGAATCCAGATCTATCCAGCCCAAGGAGGGACACAATCCCTCCTCAGAGGCTGCTTCCCGGAGGAAGGAAGGGTTCCTTGCCAGGTGGGGGGAAACGGGCCGCAGGATGGACCCACAGAGGTTAGAGGCCAAAGGATCAGGATGCCTATCTAGGGCCCATGGAGGGAACAATCCTCCTCAGAGGAGGCTCCCCGGAGGAAGGCAGGTTTCCTGCCAGGCTGGGGGAAACGGGCCGTGATGGAACCCACCACAGAGGGCTGAAGGCCTAAAGGATCCAGATCCATCCAGCCCCTGGAGGGAACCAATCTCCTCAGAGGCTGCTCCCCGGAGCGAAGGAAGGTTTCCTGCCAGGCTGGGGAAACGGGCCTGAGGATGGGACCCACCAGAGGCGAAAAGGCCAAAGGGGGATCCCGATCCTATTCAGCCATGGAAGGGACAATCCTCCTCAGAGGCTGCTTACCTGGAGGAAGGCAGGTTTCCTGCCAGGCTGGGGAAACGGGCCATGAGGATCTGGACCCACCAGAGGCTAACGGCAAAGGATCCCGATCCTATCCAGCCATGAGGGAACAATCCTTCCTCAGAGGCTGCTTCCCTGGGAGGAAGGCAAGGTTTACTTGCCAGGCTGGTTCCTCTGGAAACGGGCCTGAGGTGGAATCTCAGAGGTCTAAAGGCCAAAGGATTCCAGATCCTATCCAAGCCCATGGAGGGAAACAATCCCCTCAGAGGCTGCTTCACGGAGAAGGCAGGTTTCTGCAGGCTGGGGAAACGGCCTGAGGAGGTACCCACCAGAGGTTCGAGGCCAAAGGATACAGATCCCTATCCAGCCCATGGAGGGAAACAAGCTTCTCAGAGGCTGCTCCCCGGAGGAAGCAGGTTTCCTTTGCCAGGCTGGGGAAACGGGCCTGCGGACGGACCCACCAGAGGTTAGAGGGCCAAAGGATCCAGATCATATCAGCCCATGGAGGGAACAATCCGCCTCAGAGGCGTGCTTCCCCGGAGAAAGGCAGGTTTCCTGCCAGGCTGGAGGAAAACGGCCTGAGGAATGGACCCACCAACAGAGGGCATGAAGGACAAAGGATCCAGATCCTATCCAGCCATGGAGGCGAACAATCCTCCTCAGAGGCTGATTCCCCGGAGGAAGGCAAGTGTTTCCTGCCGGCGGGGGAAAAACAAAAAACCCGGGGGGGGGGGGCCTGAGGATGGACCCACCAGAGGTTAGAGGCCAAAGGATCCATATCCTATCCCAAGCCATGGAGGAACAATCCTCCTCAGAGGCTGCTTTCCCCGGAGGAAGGCAGGTTTCCTGCCAGGGCTGGGGAAACGGTGCCTGAGGATGGACCCACCACAGAGGTGAAGGCCAAAGGACCTGATCTATCCAGCCCATGGAGGGAACAATCCTCCTCAGAGGCGCTTCCCCGGAGGAAGGTGGTTCCGGCCAGGGCTGGGGGGAAACGGGCCTGAGGCATGGAACCCACCCAAAGAGGGCTGAGGGCCATAAGGATCCAGAAGATCCTATCCAGGCCCATGGAGGGAACAATCCTCCTCAGAGCTGCCTTTCACGGAGGAAGGCAGGTTTCCTTGCCAGATTGGGGAAACGGCCTGAGGATGGAACCCCACCACAGAGGCTGAAGGCCAAAGGATCCAGATCCTATCCAGCCCATGGAGGGAACAATCCTCCTCAGAACTGCTTCCCCGGAGGAAGGAAGGTTTCCTGCCAGGCTGGGGAAAGGAAACGGGCCTGAGGATGGACCCACCAGAGGTTAGAGGCCAAAGGATCCAGATCCTATCCAGCCCATGGAGGGAACAATCCTCCTCAGAGGCTGGCTTCCCCGGAGGAAGGCAGGTTTCTGCCAGGCTGGGGAAACGGGCCTGGAGGATGGACCCACAAAGAGCTGACAGGCCAAAGAACCAGATCCTATCCAGCCCATGGAGGGAACAATCTCCTCAGAGTGCTGCTTCCCGGAGGAAGGCAGGTTTCCTGCCAGGCTGGGGAAACGGGCCTGAGGATGGACCACCACAGAGGCTGAAGGCCAAAAGATCCAGAGTCCCATCCACCCATGGAGGGCAACAATCCTCCTCCAGAGGCTGCTGTCCCCGGAGGAGGCAGTTTCCTGCCAGGCTTGGGGAAACGGGCTTAGTCTTACCCACCAGGAGGTTAGAGGCCAAAGGATCCAAGATCCTATCCAGCACATGGAATCGGGAACAATCCTCCTCAGAGGTGCTTCCCGGAGGAAGGCAGGTGTCCTTGCCAGGCTGGGGAAACGGGCTGATGATGGACCCACCACAGAGGCTGAAGGCCAAAGGATCTAGATCCTATCCAGCCCATGGGAGGCGACCAATCATCCTCAGAGGCTGCTTCCCGGAGGAAGGGCAGGTTCTGCCAGGCTGGGGAAAGGGCTGAGGATGGACCCACCACAGAGGCTGAAGGCCAAAGGATCCAGATCCTATCCAGCCCATGGAGGGAACAATCCTCCTCAGAGGATGCTTCACCGGAGGAAGGCAGGTTTCCATGCAGGGCTTGGGAAACGGGCCTGGAGGATGGACCCAACCAGAGCCTAAAGGCCCAAAGGATCCGATTCCTATCCAGCCCCATGGAGGGAACAATCCCTCCTCAGAGGCTGTTCCCCGGGAGAACGGAGGAAGGCAGGTTTCTGCCAGGCTGGGGGAAACGGGGCTGAGGGATGGACCACCAAGAGGCTAAAGGCCAAAGGATCCAGATCCTATCCAGGCCCATGGAGGGAACTGGAAACAAATCCTCCCCAGAGGCTGCTCCCGGAGGAAGGCAGGTTACTGCCAGGGCTGGGGGGGAAACGGCATGAGGATGAACCCACCCGAGGTTAGAGGCCAAAGGATCCAGATTCCTATCCAGCCCGTGGAAGGGAACCAATCATCATCAGGAGGCTGCTTACCCAGAGGAAGGAAGGTTTTCCTGCCAGGCTGGGGAAAACGGGCTGAGCGAGGACCCACCACGAGGGCTGAAGGCAAAGATCCAGAATCCTTCCAGCCCATGGATGGGAACAATCCGCTCAGAGGTTGCTTCCCGGGAGGAAAGGCAGTTTCCGCCAGGCTGGGGAAACGGGCTGAGATGGACCCACCAGAGGCTAAAGGCCAAGGATCTCCGATCCTATCCAGCCCATGGAGGCGGGAACAATCCTCCTCAGAGGCTGGGCCCTGGAGGAAGCAGGTTTCCTGCCAGGCTGGGGAGGGAAACGGCCTGAGGAATGGACCCCAACAAGAGGCTAAAGGCCAAAGGATCCCGATCCTATTCAGCCCAGGAGGGAACAAATCCTCTCAGGGGATGCTTCCCTGGAGGAAGGCAGGTTTCCTGCAGGCTGGGGGAAACGGGCCGAGGATGGACCCATCAGAGGCTAAAGGCCAAAGGATACAGATTCCTATCCAGCCCATGGAGGGGAACAATCATCCTCATGAGGCTGCTTCCCGGAGGGAAGGCAGGTTTCCTGCCACAGTTGGGGAAAGGGCCAACCCCTCCTGGGATGGACCCACCAGGCGGTTAGAGGCCAAAAGGATCCAATCCTATCAAGCCCATGGAGGGAACAATAATTCTCAGAGGCTGCTTCCCGGAGGAAGGCAGGGTTTCCTGCAGGCGGGGAAACGGGCCTGAGGATGGACCCACCACAGAGGCTGAAGGCCAAAGGATCCAGATCCTATCCATCAAATGGAGGGGACAATCCTCTCAGAGGGCTGCTTCCCCGGAGGAATGCAGGTTTCCTGCCAGGTGGGGAAAAACGGGCCTGGAGGATGGGACCCACCAGAGGTTAGAGGCCAAAGGATCCAGATACTATTCCAGCCCATGGATGGGAACAATCCTCCTCAGAGGCTGCTTCCCGGAGGAAGGCAGGGTTCCTGCCAGGCTGGGGAAACGGGGCCTGAGGGATGACCCACCACAAGAGGCTTGAAGCCAAAGGATACCAGATCTATCCAGGGCCCATGGAGGGAAACAATCCTCTCAGAGGCTGCTTCCCGGAGGAAGGCAGGTTCCTTGCCAGGTTGGGGAAACGGGCCTGAGGAGTGACCCACCAGAGGTTGAGGCCAAAGGATCACAGATCCTATCCAGCCCATGGAGGGACCATCCTCCTCAGGAGGGCTGCTTCCCCGGGAGGAAAGGGGGAGGGAAAGGGGGCAGGGTTCCTGCAGGCTGGGGAGGAAAACGGGCCTGAGGATGGACCCACCACAGGGCTTATAGGCCAAAGGATCCAGATCCTATCCAGCCCATGGATGGAACAATCATCCTCAGAGGCTGCTTCCCCGGAGGAATGCAGGTTTTCCTGCCAGGTGGGGAAAACGGGCCTCGAGGATGGACCCACCAACCAGAGGCTGAAAGGCCAAAAGGATCCAGATCCTATCCAGCCCATGGAGGGGAACCAATCCTCGTCCCAGGGCTGGTTCCCCGGAGGAAGGCAGGTTCCTGCCAAGGCTGGGGAAAACGGGCTGAGGAGGACCTACCACAGAGGCCTGAAGGCCAAAAGGATCCATGATCCTATTCCAGGCCAATGGAGGGAACAATCTTCCTTCCCCAGGAGGAATGCTTCCCCGGAGGAAGGCAGGTTTCCTGCAGGGCCTGGGAAAACGGGCCTGAGGATGGGGACCTACCAAACAGAGGGCCTGAAGGCCAAAGGATCCCCCCAGATCTATCAGGCCCATTGGAGGGAAACACCTCCTCAAAGGAGGCTGCTTCCCGGAGGAACGGAAGTTTTCCTGCCATGGCTGGGGAAAAGGGCGGCCTGAGGATGGACCCACCACCAAGAGGCCCTATCGGCCAAAGGATCCAGATCCTATCCAAAAGCCCAATGAGGAAAACCAATCCTCCCAGAGGCTGCTTCCCCGGAGGAAGGCAGGTTTCCTGCCCATGGCTGGGGAAAACGGCCTGAGGCATGGGAACCCACCCACCAGAGGCTGAAGGCAAACGGATCCAGATCCATCTAGGGCCCCATGGATAAAGGGAAAAACAATCCTCCTCAGAAGGCTGCCTTTCCCCGGAGGGAAGGCAGGTTCCTGCCAGGCCTGGGGAAAACGGGCCTGAGGGATGGACCCACCACCAGAGGCTGAAGGCCAAAGGATCCAGGGAATCCTAATCCAGCCCATGGAGGGAACAACCTCCCAGAGGGCTGCTTCCCCGGAGGAAGGCAGGTATTCTTTGCCAAGGCGGGGAAACGGGGCCTGAGGAAGGACCCACCACAAGGGGCCTGAAGGCCAAAGGATCCAGGGGAAATCCTAAATCCAGGGCCCTGGAAGGGAATGGGAAACATATCCTCCTCAAGGCTGCTTCCCCGGAGAGGCAGGTTTCCTCCAGGCTGGGGAAACGGGCCTGAGGAAATGGACCCCACCACCAGAAAGGCTATAGGGCCAAAGATCCAGAATCATATCCCAGCCCATGGAGGGAACAATCATCCTAGAGGCTGCTTCCCCGGAGGAAGGCAGGTCCACTGGGGAAAGGGTGAGGAGGCGGCTGGAAAGGTGACCCACCACCCAGGAGGCATATGCCAAAGGCCATCGAGGCCTATAGACCCATGAGGAAACATCCTCCTCCCAGGGAGGGCAAAGAGGTGCTCCCCGGAGCCAGGGGAAGGGCCAGGTCCTGGCCAAAGAGCCTGGCTCACGAGCGAAAGGCCAGGTCCTGGCCAGATGGCCGGACCGCGAGGGATGGACCCACACCAGAGGCGGATGAAGGCCTTAAAGGATCCAGATCCTATCCCAGGGCCATTTGGAGGAACATTTTCCTCCATCAGAGGCCCTGCTTCCCCGGAGGAGAAGCAAGGTCTGGGCCAGGCCTGACCCGGGCCTGAGATGGAACACACAGACCGGCTGGAGCCAAAGGATCCATCCTATCCCAGGGCCCCCATGGAAGGAAACCCATCCCCCATCTAAGGAGGTGCCTCCCGGGAAGAAGGTTAGGTCCTGCAGGCTGAACCTGCCGCTGGGAGATGGACCACAAACAGAGGCCTATAAGGCCAAAGGATCCAGATCCTATCCCAGGGGCCCAATGAGGAACCATTCTCCTCAGAGGCCTGCTCCCCGAGGAGCAGTTCTTTGGCAAAGGGCCTGGGACGGCCTGAGATGGGAACAACCACCCCAGGAAAGCCTGAGGCAAACCAGGACCAGATCCTATCCAGCCCATGAGGGAACAATCTGCCTCCCCAAGGAGGCGCCTCGGAGAGGCTGAACGGTTCCCCTGCCCAGGGTGGATTAACCGCCGGCTGGGGAGGATGGACCACACAGGAAAGGAGAGCCAGGGATCAAGCTCCTTAAATCCAGGCCAAAAAATGGAGGAACATACCTCTATGGGAGTGGGCTTCCGAGGGGAAAGGCAGGTCATGGCCAGCCCTGGGGAACACGCTTGGAGATGGACCCACCACAGAGGTTAAAGGCCAAAGGAACCAGATTCTATCCAGCCCATGGAGGGAACAATCCTCCTCAGGGGCTGCTTCCCCGGAGGAAGGCAGGTTTCCTGCCAGGCTGGGGAAGCGGGCCTGAGGATGGACCCACCACAGAGGCTAAAGGCCAAAGGATCCCGATCCTATCCAGCCCATGGAGGGAAAAATCCTCACAGGCTTTCCTGCCAGGCTGTGGTAGGGAGCCTGTGGAGAGCCCCACCATAAGGGGCAGGGGAAATCCGTGTTTATCAGCTTATTAAGGAGTCCGCTTTTCGTGTATCACATAAAGTTGAAGATTTTCAGGAGCAGTTTATATGTAGTACAAAAAGGCTTCACGGAGGATATCCTGTTTATGACAGAGAGAGAGAGAGAGAGAGAGAGAGAGAGAGAGAGAGAGAGAGAGAGAGAGAGAGAGTCGCACAGTTTGCGCAATTAGGAGACAGCAATACACGTTTGTATGTTCTGAGTTTTACTAGATGAAAGAGAGCGAGAATATTGCTAAGGAAGAGGAATTGTCAATAAGATGTCTTAGGATTTTAGTGTATTTCATAAGCGGATTACTGTGTATAAACAATTACAATGTGAAGGTTCCAGATGGTTGTCCCCTCTTATTGGAGTAGTGCTATCATTGTGGACATTACATAAAGATCTAAACAGTATCCCTTCGCCCCCCTAGCTGCAACCCCTTTCATTCCTTTTATCGTACCTCCTTTTACTCATCCTTTCCACTTCCTCCTTACTGCAAGGTTTTCCTCCTACTACACCTTTCGAACTTTTTTTACTGTCAGTTTCCGTTTCAGCGCTGAGTACGCCAATAGGTCCCAGCGCTTGGCCGAGGACGAGGAAATGGTCACAGCTGCGAGTGAGACGACTCCCATCATTGATTTCAATTTCATACAATTAGGCTGCTGATTTTATAGGAGCATGTCATCACTGACTTGAAAATAAGTATCTTTTCTCTCCATGGTTGTTGCCAGGTCAGGGGACACCACTGTAAGTTAGGTTGGGTAAATAAGTATCTTTTCATTCCACGACTGTCAGGGTATGCCGCCCTAAGTTTGGTTAGGTAGATAAGATCTGGTTCGGTCAGGACGTGGCATTATTGGAAAAGGTTATTTCCATTTACGTATAAAAGGAATCTGTCCCGGTCTAAGACTGACGAGAATCAGTCCGTTCCACTTGAGTAAAGTTATTCCGTGAAAAATGCTTATTGGTCGTTGATAGTGTGAATACGAATCATTATACCAACATTTGCAGCAAAAGCTTTGTCAGAAATGTAGTAGAGGAAGGAAGATCTTGGCCGTGTAATTTCCAGACTTCCAAGATATCTGGTCGAACTGGAATATCTGCTGGAATATCAACTGGAATATCCGCGGATTCACGTCTAGAGAAGATCAGGCCAGTTTTGGCATTTTGCAAAAACTAGTCAATTCCCAGAGAGAGAGAGAGAGAGAGAGAGAGAGAGAGAGAGAGAGAGAGAGCTCTATTTGCAATTCAGTGGATGATATTGCATAATTTCGCCTTTCAAAAATTAAGCGAGTTGCAATTATATAAGAAAACTCATTAGCCATTGCAGCCGGAGCAGCAGCAGCAGCAGACTTTGCTATGCGGAGTTACCCACCATACGTTGACTTTTAATTGACGTTTGTATGATAATAGGCCATACATGCTGTTCATCTCGGTCACGAAACTGTCTGTACAGACGCGTGGTGTATGTGTGTGTGTGTGTGTGTGTGTGTGTGTGTGTGTGTGTGTGTGTGTGTGTATGTACATACAATACCTTATTTCCCCGTGGGAGTCGGGGCAGTACTGCTGTTGTGAAAGGATGTTACAGTCAGTCAAGTATTTATCTTACGATTTCATTCTGATTTTTTTTTTACCTGTACAGAGCACTACCGTGCTTTTGGAAAATACGAAGTTCGGATTATTCCAATCCAGTAAAAAGACAAGCAGCTTATGAACAATTACTGGAATTATGTAAAAACAAATAGATAAAGATGCAAACAGCTTTTGTGAAAGCCAAAACTGCCAGCCTTTCATGGTATCTTTTGACTACTATAAATGAGTTTTACAATTAATTTGTAAAACATTTTAAAGGATAAACGTGGCGATAAAAACATTAACATTCTTAAACGACTGTGAATTTCACTAGTAAAACATTTGAGAGGAAATCTGTCCATAGTGATCGATATCACACCTTTGATCGATATTCAAATTCATTCATCTCCAGAGTCAATTTAGATTCCTGTTATACGAAGTAAAGTATGTTTAAGAATGATGCATTCAATATCACCTTGAGAGAGAGAGAGAGAAACATTCTGAAATGCAGGTAAAACTTTGCGTTGGTTAAATAAAATGAAAAAGCTGAAAAGCATATTGTATATTCAGAGGTCCTCCTAAACTAAATGAATGGATTCAGTTACCCGATTACTGTACCTGAAGCAGCAATAAAAATTAGGAACACCCCAACCATCATCAATCATTTTTAAATCATTTCTATAATCTTCCGGGTTATTTTCCTTTAATTCTTTCATTCAAGTCATATGGTAAAACCTCTCTTTATTAGCCATGGTTTCACCCATACTTTACAATTTTTCTTGCATATTTCATGCTCGTATTCGTCTTGCAGGAGTGCTATTATCATTATTGCACTTATCTTCCTTTTACTTGGTGCCATGATTTAAAAACACTCACCATATCAGGACACTACAGGACTGAAAGGAACACGGCCACTGCATGTTAGCTCTGCCCTCTCAAAATATGCGTAGAGCAAGTCCTCTGCGTGTATGGGCAATACCCATGCGGACTGGAGCGCGCGCTAATCCCGGCACGACAAACCCCAAGCCAGTCGCGTATGTGTATGGCCGCCTTTAGGCTTGACTATCACTAATACCTTGACATATACAAAACACATTAACAATGTCTCACTTAACGTCAGCCGTATAACTGGAGCAATTATTAGTACTCGTGATTTCTTGCCGACTGACATTGCTAAAATTATATTATGCTCTAGTGCTCCCCTACTTGAATAACCACCTCTTAATATGGGGCTCTGCACCTGTTTGTGTGCTTAAAGAGATTGAAGGTACGTGTCAACAACTTGCTAAGAATAATTCTGGGAGTCAGATATGAGGATGGAAGGCCCGTGATGGGCACATCGGAACTTTCTACGCGTTTGCAGATACTAAACATAAGTAGCTTGTATAAACTAAGCTTATTCAAGTTCTTGAGGAGACTGCTTATGTAGGAGCTGCCTTACTTTTATGATCTTTTGTTACGCCCCAACTTTAGTTCCCATGAATATGCTACTAGGGGCCTTGGTTATCATACACCTATCATACGTACGGAGGTTGAAAGGAGATTCCTCCACTATCAGCTGATTGGGCTTAACAATGAACTTGACAGAAAACTTTTATGATTCTCTCAGAAATTACAAAAAAACTGTTACTTGCACAACAGTAGGTATTTTAAGTAGTGCTGAACTGTGCTTTTTAAAGACTCCTTTTAGTTACCCAAGTATTTTTTATTACACGTTGAATCTTCCTTGGAACACAAGCTGGACCTGTGTCTTAATTTATTGGCATTTGTATAAATGCTTTTTTGTGTTGCAAGCTGGACTTGTCTTTTTTGTTTTTTAATGTCCTACTTAATATTAGAAGCCTTTGTCAAAATGGGCTCGACCCACGTATTTTTATGTCTGTGTTTTAGCTTGTAAAGTCTGTATCTTTTATGTAAAACCAGTAAACTTGCTTTATGTTATCGCCATACAAGCATTAAATTGCTTCGGCGAATTTTCTGCTTATTTTATGAATTTGTAACAAATAATGACAAACAAATATACTATACTATACTATACTATTATTACATAGTGTGAACCCAGAGGAGTACAAGGAAACGCCTATTGAAGCCACGAGAGACGAATTTAACAATGAAAGAGTCCGGATGAAGACGGAGCAATTAGCGCTAATGGAATCCACTCAATGAATAAAGAGTTGGATCTGGTAAGCACTGTACGGCATGCTAATTATATCACTCATTTGGTATCATTAAGGACATCTGGTGACCTAATTGGGGAATCTGGGAGAGAGAGAGAGAGAGAGAGAGAGAGAGAGAGAGAGTTGAGAGTTTACATTTTCTTTACGATGCTTCCCCATTTCCAATTTTGTTCGTGTTAACATCTGCGAAGGTATTTTTCTTTTATTTCTTGAAAAATTTACTTCAGTTTACACACATAGTGCACATTATATACCTACACACCACACACACACACACACACACACACACACACACACATATATATTATATAGTATATCTATATATATATATATATATATAAACTCACAGTTATGTGATTAGAATATTTTAAGTAATAAAAGTCCACAGTTATGTAAGCTGTGTATTAATAACTTTACAAGACGGGAGCTTTCATCTACTTGAACAGCCGTACGGCTTATGAGGTTTACTGTTCAAATAGATGAAAGTTCCCGTCTTGCAAAGTTTTTAATACATAGCTTACATAAGTGTGGACTTTTATTACTCATATAATATATATATATATATATATATATATATAATATAATATATATATATATATATATATATATATATATATATAATAGTAATAAAAGTCCACACTTATGTAAGCTATGTATTAAAAACTTTGCAAGACGGGAACTTTCATCTATTTGAACAGTAAACCTCATAAGCCGTACGGCTGTTCAAGTAGATGAAAGCTCCCGTCTTGTAAAGTTATTAATACACAGCTTACATAACTGTGGACTTTTATTACTTAAAATATTCTAATCACATTGAGAGTTTTATAGTATATATTTAATATATATATATATAGATATATATAATATATTAAGATATATATATGTGTGTGTGTGTGTGTGTGTGTGTGTGTGTGTAGGTATATAATGTGCACTATGTGTGTAAACTGAAGTAAATTTTTCAAGAAATAAAAGAAAAATACCTTCGCAGATGTTAACACGAACAAAATTGGAAATGGGGAAGCATCGTAAATGTAAAACTCTCAACCCCCCCCCCCTCTCTCTCTCTCTCTCTCTCTCTCTCTCTCTCTCTCTCTCTCTCTCTCTCTCTCTCTCTCCCAGAATTCCCCAATTAGGTCACCAGATGTCCTTAATGATACCAAATGAGTGATATAATTAGCATGCCGTACAGTGCTTACCAGATACAACTCTTTATTCATTGAGTGGATTCCATTAGCGCTAATTGCTCCGTCTTCATCCGGACTCTTTCATTGTTAAATTCGTCTCTCGTGGCTTCAATAGGCGTTTCCTTGTACTCCTCTGGGTTCACACTATGTAATATAGTATAGTATAGTATAGTATATTTGTTTGTCCTTATTTGTTACAAATTCATAAAATAAGCAGAAAATTCGCCGAAGCAATTTAATGCTTGTATGGCGATAACATAAAGCAAGTTTACTGGTTTTACATAAAAGATACAGACTTTACAAGCTAAAACACAGACATAAAAATACGTGGGTCGAGCCCATTTTGACAAAGGCTTCTAATATTAAGTAGGACATTAAAAAACAAAAAAGACAAGTCCAGCTTGCAACACAAAAAAGCATTTATACAAATGCCAATAAATTAAGACACAGGTCCAGCTTGTGTTCCAAGGAAGATTCAACGTGTAATAAAAAATACTTGGGTAACTAAAAGGAGTCTTTAAAAAGCACAGTTCAGCACTACTTAAAATACCTACTGTTGTGCAAGTAACAGTTTTTTGTAATTATATATATATCTATATAGATATATATATATATATATATAAATATATATATATATTAATATAATATATATTGTGCGTGCTTTTGGAAGGGTTGCTTTCAGAGAACTCCACTCATCAGCAGCCTCAGTAAGTCTTTTGAGAGAGTTTGTTACAATGAGTCTACATGGTTCGTCTGGCATAAATCACTTGGCTGATAACAACATTGGGTGTTACCCATACACCTCTACACACACATATACTTGTACATGTTTACACGCACATGCACGCGCATGCACCAGCACATATGAAAACTCTAACAGGTCATAAGGCAAACACCCACGAAGGGCCAAACAAAATATTGAGGTAATCAAATCTCTGACTTTTATGTTATATCCCAAAGGAACGCCCGACATTAAGCCGGATATGGCCAGGTAATGTAAGTTCAGCATCTAATTATATTACCTGGCGCTAGGACAGTTCTGTATTCTCTCTTGGGGCCTTGGGTGCCATTACACTAAACATTTAGGGGTAATATCCATATGGAAATTGTTTGCTACACTCGCGTGCTGCAAAATGCAGTGGCTTCATAAGGAAGGAGGAAACGCAACAATGAGCGGAAAATCAGGGAATGATAATAAAAAATAACAATAATATTAATAACAATAATAGATAGGATCAAGTAAGCACAACAATGCTTAGAGGACAGTTCGAAGTAATACAATATGCGTAATGGTTCAGGGCCTGGTGGTGGGAATACTGCGTAATTACCAACCTCCCACTCCCACTCTCTCTCTCTCTCTCTCTCTCTCTCTCTCTGCATCCTGTGTATTAAAACCCTCCCCTTCTCTCTCTCTCTCTCTCTCTGCATCATATGTACGGCTTACCCTCTCTCTCTCTCACTCTCTTTTCTCTCTGCATCCTGGGTATTATTAATTCTCTCATCTATCTCTCTGCACCCTATGTAAAACCTACTCTCACTCTCTCTCTATTACCTTCCACAAACGAAGGCCTTTACCTGTGATTAACATGGAAAAAAAAGAAGAAAAAGATGAAGAAGAAGATGATAGGCTTATACAATGTTCGACATAGTAATTTCAGTCTAAAATTGCTTTTTCAAGTTCAGTTTTTTACATCATATAAAGTGGAATGGTCAAAGGTCGCTTTTTTTTTTTAAACAAAGTTTTAAATTAGAGCGTTAAGCAAACTTCGATTTAATGCAGCAACGTGAAGACAAAAGCGGAAAGCAGAATCCTGCCCAAATGGGGGAGTGAGTCATTCCCGGCGCTGGAAAAAGAATGGGCGACACAGAAATGTCTGTGATTTAAATTCTAGGGATCTAAATTAGGAAAACTAAATTGCTGAACTTAATCACTGCTCTCTTTATTTCATAACGAAGCACAAAATTATGCATTTTTTATTAGGTCGAACAATCTTTTAATTACATCGTTAATTTTAACTGATTTTATATATTTGTAGAGAAAAAAATTATTTACACATCTAAGCACTTTCTTTTATCTGAACTAGAAATTAAATTCTTTTGGTAATTTCAAAAGTAACCCATTTCAAAATTGGCGCATTAAAGCTCACGTAATTAGATGTCAGAGTTTTCTTCATAACTGGCCATTATTAATCGATCTCAATTTTATTCGTTGTTCAACAATAAAAAATATCAAATTTAAAAATTTTTTTAATAGCCAAATATTCCTTTAATGATGTCTGGGTAATCCACCCCGAAGGAATCGAATTAGGAATTGGCAAATCTTGTACTAAAACATGAGAGAGAGAGAGAGAGAGAGAGAGAGAGAGAGAGAGAGAGAGAGAGAGAGAGAGAGAGTCCAGCTCCTAGGTAATTGGCTTTCCTGCTTAATGAAACATCCCCAAAGGTACGAACTTTATTCTCCTCTTTCAAACTTCTTATTACCTAACTTTATTTTTAGTCTCCTTTTCCGTGAATACTGAAACATTATTGGACATTTGTCAGACAGAATCAATAGAAAAAGGAATTGAGACTATTGTCTTCTCAAAACCTGGTGAATCAGCTCTTCTCTTGTCCTACAACCAGCCTTTATTTTTACTGGGAAATACCTCTGAGAAACAATGCTTCTATTCTTCCACCACCGGTTACGAAGCTCATAGCGCCTTCTTCTTCCCAGTTTCTATTCACACTCATAACCTCTTTCATGCTAACAGTTACACTCTGCTTTCACTTCTTCCAATCACCTTCAAGATCTTCCAAAAGTTACTCCAACTTCTGTTCACTATCCTCAATCATTATTGTATTATTATATAAAAACATAATTTTTTCAAATTTTCAATTCACGTGTGCGTATGTGTAGGAGAGAGAGAGAGAGAGAGAGAGAGAGAGAGAGAGAGAGAGAGAGAGAGCACAGGTGTCATTACAAGACATCTAGTGAGGTTAAGAGAGTCATCAGTACTTCACCAGAATGTTAAATTCATCGTAGATCTCCTTTTACAATGAGCCTTTCATATCACATTTTCTAAAAAATCAAATTAGAGTCTGTTATGGAGGTCAGGTGGAGAGGTCGAGGTGAAAGTCCTAAATTAATCCATAAGAACACCTTAATGAGTTTTAGTAATGTAATTTAAGCAAATGACAAGACTAGGAAACCTACAAAAAGAGGGGAGCCATGATAGTAAGGTATCATACTGATGGGTCAATTTTTAGTTGATTATTAGATGACTGTCCCATCAGCATTGTTTGTGAAGGATGAATACGCTTACAAAAAGACGAAAGAAACGTGACCATTTTGAAAGTATTATCGCAAATACACACACACACATACATCCCTACACATACACACAAAGAGCAAAGACGTCGAATTCATTTGTTAAGAGGATTTGAGGAAGTCTGGATGTTGGATGAGGGATCATAAACTAATTGCTAAACGCTGCTCAAGAGAAAACAGTTTTGTTTCACATCACATGGGGCTCATTAAGTCGTCGTTTACAGTTTTTTAGGCTTTTAATGATAAGTTCATAAAAAAACATTAAAAAAAGAGCCGTTGAGATATCGTTGAGGCTATCATGCTGCTAATTTTAATAGTAAGTTTCAAAGGCTGTATTGCGATTATCATATGCGACCTGCCTGATCTTTTGTAACCATCAGACCACATAAGTCTTGTGTTCCAGACCAAGTAAAAAGAATATAGATCCTACTTTGATATCTATAGCAATTATAATTTTTGCTGTTTAAAATTTATCGTCTGTTTTATGGTTATTAAACAGAATTTCTGAAGATAAGATAAAACTCAAATAAGAAAGGAAAGTCCAGTTTTGCTTTCCAGACGGCTTCAGAGGGCTGTTTTTAATTCTTGGAAATAATTCTATTCACGTTTAGATGAATTAATAGTTTTCTTATATACTAATGAAAGGGAATGTCTTGTGAAGATTGATCCAACAGAGAATCAAGAGGTGGCCCGAAAAAAATCACGCCGAAAACAACATAACAACGATAATAGAATTATCACTCATCAGGCAACGTGGGAGGCGATTGGGTTTACAAAAACAAACAAAAGGATATCGGCTCAAATGTCCGTAAAACCTTTAAATTCAATTAATTTCGGTGGTCAGGCAATGGCAATTTTCTATCAGCGCCATCCTCGAAAACAGAAAAATAAAAAAATAAAAAATATCTCAAATCCACAATACTTCCTTGATGGTGAAAATGTAAATATGTATATTTTTTTCCTGAGGTTCGTAGGATCTATAACTCATATTCAGCCCGGAGCAGACCTCTAGAGAATAGTACTATATTGGGGTCTGAGTGTTTGGTAGCTAGCCAGATGGATAGACAGATAGACAGAGAGTGTGGAAGAGAGAGCAGGGTACTGTAAGAAACAAACTGAAAAACGCGAAGCGTAGACGTCGATTGGAAAAAAAAAAGGGGGGGGGGGGCGCTTTTAGAGAGAGGTAGTCGAGACTGCTAACAATTTCAAACGGAAAATATCCCGTCAGAGTACGTCCATTGATTCTCGACCACAAGAGGTTTCTATCCAACATTACTCAAGCGTATAAGGTACGCTGTAGGAAATTCCTTTTTTGAGGGGGTCCGGGAATCCGAAAAACCACAGACTTCCATCTCTTTCACAGACAGTTCAAATTTTAGGGGCCAAACACGACTTGACCAAATCGTATGTGGAAGCAGTATTTTGCCTTTATTTCTACTCATAAATATCACACCACAAGGAAGACGAATTTATTTTAATGGAAGTAGGGTTGATTTTTGCTCAAATTAATTAGTTTTTAGGCCCGCCTTTTCTTTTTCATTGCACTCGATGTTGGGAATCTAGCCTGTAATTTATTTTTAATTATGATGAAAGGTAAAACTAATATTCTCCTTATGTGATTAACACAGCTACTGTTGACTGGAGTCACGGAAATGAAAATAACGTTAGAAATGCCATGTAAATAAATAAATGAATAAATAAATAAATAAACAAAGAACAGACCAAACAGTAGATATATATGAAGAGCTATTTCGGTAATAAGAATGCAAAGCTTTAGCTTTTACGACGGAAAATTGGAGGTTAATGCATCTCAGCTGACCAGCCCAAGGAAATTACAGGATGGTCGGAGAGAGAGAGAGAGAGAGAGAGAGAGAGAGAGAGAGAGAGAGAGAGAGAGAGAGAGAAACTATAACCGAATGCTGTCTGTATAGGTCAGGTATTTATATATGCTTACTGTTTATCATTTTATATTTACTTTTTGAAGTGCTTGCATAGTTCCTCTTTTACACTTGTTTCCTTTTTGCAGCATTTTTTTTATTCATGTTTTAGCATCATTTTGCTCTTGAGAACATTATAGTGGTTCTCATTTACTAATGTTTGTTCTTGATATCAAGTCCAGCATGAACTGTATCATGTAATATTTCACGGTGTTGCATCTGAAAGTGTTCTTGATTTCTTGTAAATCGCTCCACAAGTTTTCACTGCTTCCTGTTTGGGAAAACATTCCAAAGTTTGTGCTTTTATAAACGTCTCCTGACCCATGCTGGAAATTGTACCTCCTGCGAACTTCCTTTGATTCGTCAACTTTTAGCGAATGATTGATTAATGAGTTCCAGTAGTCTGGCGTCGCAAAGACCAAGGTTATTGCCACAAGGTTCTGAAATTAAGTGAAGAAGTTCTCAAATGTTCTATATAGTTGTCCAGGTATGAACAAGCAGAAAAAAGGAATGAAGAGAAGGCCAGGCATCTGGGTACACCTGTACAGAAGTTGGGCGTCTTCATCTTGGCCAGGCTCCTATCTCTCTTCCGGTCACTGAAGATTGATGAATGAACCGTTATTGTCGACCTTAGGACTGAGGGGTCAACACTGCATCCCCTATAATTTATATTTGTAGCCAAAATTCGAAACGCGAATTCCCATGCGAATAACGCAGACGGAGTATTAATAAATGGCCGGTTGGAAATAACGGGAAATATCACATAAATCAATAAGGAAAACCATGTTGCGAAATGCTACAAGTAAGACTGAAAGACAGTGAGCAGCTGTGGACATACATCTATTGTGAAATTGCGGGACAATTAAATGGCAATTAATACAGTCAATAGTCGTTAAAGGAATGTAAGATGAACTTAATATATGTGGGAAAAAAACAACGGCTGCCTCAATAAACCGAATAAAATGCCTTATTACTTTTTGACTGCAATGAATGTTTACTAAAAAAAATTACTTTAATAAGGGGTTATTATCATTTTTGCAACATTCACGATATTGCGAGAAATGAACGTATTAGAAGTTTTATTATTATTTTCACTCGGTAGTTTTTTTTTTATAAAGACAACTGAGTGGCTGTGTAAGACTTCATTGAGGCTCACGCGAAGGATCTGTTTCTCACAGCCAAGCAAGCAGGATACTCTTGAAGGAAACAGGTGAAAATACAAGGCAGAAAACAAATGCAGCTGAGACAGAAGTTGAATTGAATTCAGTATGGAATGTAATCCAAAGGCCAAGCACTGGGACCTATGAAGCCATTCAGCGCTGAAATGGAAACTGACAGTAAAAGGTTTGAAAGGTGTAACAGAGAAAACCCTCAAAGCAGTTGCACTATGAAGCAATTGTTTGGAGAGGGGGGGAGAGTAAGATGGAAGTAAGAGAATATGAAAAGAGGAACAGTTAAAGGATGATAGGGGTTGCAGCTAGGGGCCGAAGGCACGCTGCAAAGAACCTTAAGTAATGCCTGACGGCACTAACCCCCTACAGGGCTGAGACAAAAATGATAAAATTGAAGGTTCACACGATCCTCGTTTCGCCCCGCAGTTTGACCTATTGAAACGCTTATTTCACGTCCATTCCCGCTTCCTTTCTCCAGTCTTACTTATACCTCTTAGTTTCACCTTTAGATCCCTGTACTTCATCGTCTTTTTTTTCTTCCATCTCCATCTTGGTGACCCACTACTCCGACTCTGTTTTCACTGTCTTAAGCGCTGAATGGCCAAAGTGGCCCCCAGTACTTGGCTTAACAGCCTAATTCTCATTAATCAAATCGACTCTTGCTTCGCCGTTTTAATCACGTTTTCTCCATTTATTTTCCTTGTTATTCCTCTTTTCGCGTTTATTATTCACTTGTGTAATTATTTGTGCTACTGGACCCTATATGCTGGTAGCATCCTGCGTTTCCATTTAGGGTTGCAATTTGGCTAATGATGATAACACCAGGTCTCCAAAGAACCATTTCATTTAAACTATAATACGCATTCTCTAACTCAGCGACAACTCATAAATGTTAGACTGCAACTTAAAAAAAATAATTTTACAGCCGAGTGCAGGAAATAGAAAAGGTATATGGAACACAGAACCTGAGTCCACTGATAAAATAAATGAAAATACGTAGCAAAATGTTTTTCCTTTGCAATTTTTAGTAAAGGCAGCTCTAATGTGACTTTCCTGTCCGAAACAAGATTACAGTCGGAAAAAGAGAGGACATTTAATTCGTTTCATGAATGAAATAGTTGGAATAGCTTCATATCTGCATGGCGGGCCAATGGAAGCGGTAGTTTTTAATCCGTAGGAAAATAGTTAATCAATTTGTATGGTACAAGAGATGAAATACGTATGATACAACATGTAATCCTCTTAATATTCAGCCATTAATTAATTTAGCATCAAAATGGTATTGCCACGTTCAGGGTTACTGAAGCGGGAAAAATAAGATTTGCTAAAACAAAACTGGTAAAAATATAGTAACAGAATTGTGTTCGTTTCATGCACGACTACATTAACTCACTCTCAATATAATGATTTTGTCGAAGCCAATAAATATTTGTTTAGATTAAATTCTGTAAACGTGAAAACATAGTTATGGAAGACCCTAAACGACAGATGTATATTTTCCAAGATAAAATATAAAATAACTATAATCTGATATCCTACCAAAATGCTTTCTCCAGAAAATCTCGTATTATATGAGGGAACAATCTAAAGCAGCCATGACTGAAGTACTTGCAAGCATATTCCTGTAACTTTGTTTGCCCCGCAGGGCAGTAACACCGTCGTTGCACCTCACGTGGTGTACTGTATGCACGGGAGCTATTAAGAGTTGAGTTCAAATAAGGGAATTCTGGTGGACCTCAATATTTTCGGGAGTATGGTTCACTGAAACTTTGTCTTCATTGTACGTGTGCGTGTGTGCTTGTTTTCATTCCTGAGTGTTTCGAGATATTGGCAATGAAACAATAGTTTCCATTTTAATAATTGTGTTTACCTAATAAATAAATTAAAAGTACAAAATGGCTAGCACATCTACTAAGAAGGTTACAGTTAAGTTAAATATATCTTAGTTTTACCAGACCATTGAGCTGATTAACAGCTCTCCTAGGGCTGGCCCGAAGGATTAGATGTTTTTACGTGGCTAGGAACCAACTGGTCACCTAGCAACTGGACCTACAGCTTATTGTGGGATCCGAACCACACTTTATCGAGAAATGAATTTCTATCACCAGAAATAAATTCCTCTGATTCCGCGTTGGCCGAGCCGGGATTCGAACGTCAGACCACCGGATTGGTAGCCGAGCGCGAAAACCACTCGTTCAGCGAGGAACTACTAGGAAGGTAACTTTGGCCCATCTATTATTCGAACGTAACCTAAAACCATCTATTATTCAAATGTAATTAAGGATAGAGCATCTATAATTCGAATGTAATTAAGGACCTGCATATGCTGTTCTAATATTCTAGGGCTAACATCCATTGTTCTAAAGCATCTACTATTCTGTAATTAAGGACCATCTATAATTCTAAAGCAATCAAATATATATCACGTATAAAAGGCCATAACATCTATTATCTGAGTGTAATAAAGTATAAAGAATCTACCATTCAACTGTAATTAAGGACCATCTATTACTCGAAAGGAATCAAGTATTTATTATTTGCTTTTCAAATGTTACTGAGGATATAACTAGACAATTAGCGTAACTCCTACCCTCCCCCTCCCCCTCTCTCCAACTCTCAACCCCTTGTACCCCCCTCCCCCCTCACCTTTCTCCCATCTTGCCCTCTGCTATTGCAGTAACCAGGTCATTTTTGTGATTACCTAAGTAAAAAAAACAACCGTTCGAGGAATTTTTATTTGAGAATACGTCATATTTCATGATTTTTTTGTTTCAGACAGCAAAGCAGATCAAAGCACAATTTTTATGTTTTTAATTGAAGTGCCAGTCAAACTTGGGTTTCAATGACCTACATTAAATTTGACTGGCATTTTTCCATGACAGGATTGCACATTTTCCAATTTTTTATATGTAATCGACCAAAAACCTTTTAGGATTTTCATTTATGGCAAATCTTTAGAAATAATACTTTTGTTTTTCTCTAGAAATGAGTATTGCACGTTCCCTTTTTATTCATGTCTGCCTGTATGTCCGTCAGTCTGTCTGTCTTTAAAAATCCCTGTAGGAGATTACTGATGCAATTGCTAGTAATCTTTATTTAATTATATAAAAAAATGTTATCAAGCATCTTCTTGAGTACATTCCATCAACAAAATATTTCTATCGTCGTATGATCCAACCTCGTCTTATACACATTTTGTTATTTCGGGTCAGTCGTTGTCCGAATTATTTTTTGTTAAAAGCCATAGTTTCTTTGGAGGAAAGATTCCCTGGAAGCCGAATTGAGAGAAATTGAGAAAAAAAAATTAATGTAAAAAGTCAAGTCATTTTCACTACGATCTCAGCCTTTTAAGAACACACTGGGTCTTTGTTCATCGGAAATATGATTAAAAACGAAATTCACCAAATTTTCATTTCTCTTACACTCCTTTTAGCGTTCACCGAATTTTTTTATGTTGAAAAAGGAAGCGATAAAAGATCAAAAGAAACTTCTAGCCTAGCACAGAGAGAGAGAGAGAGAGAGAGAGAGAGAGAGAGAGAGAGAGAGATGTTCAAAGGAACTCTTAAACGACTGACCAAGCTTTTTTTTCCATTATATATCAGACTCTTGAAACAAACACAGATCTTCACAGTTTAATGCCTTAAAGAAATAACTAAACAAAAAGAAGCCTTTTCCTTGTGTAACACTGCATAAAAATGTTACACAAGAAGAAGAAGAAGAAGAAGAAGAAGAAGAAGAAGAGAGAAGAGAGAGAGAGAGAGAGAGAGAGAGAGAGAGAGAGAGAGAGAGAGAGACCATACCTTACAGCTCGTTCGGGTTTCCCCAGGTCACTCAGTGTGAGGAACCTCTAATGTCTACCAGAGAGAGAGAGAGAGAGAGAGAGAGAGAATTTTAGGCTCTTGGGTGATTGATCTCCCAAGGCCTTGACTGCCCCAAAGGTTCCGATTATGAAGTTTTGATCGGGCTAATGGAAATCTCCGAACGGTACGAACTTCATTTTCCTTTTCCCCACCAATTCCAAACTTCCACCCAACTTTATCGTTAGCCTTCCGTTCTTTCAATGTAGTAAAAGAAGATTAGGCAGAGTAAATTGAAAAGTAGATTCAATAACCGAAGTAACTTAGAACAGTGGGTTCCTTCAAAACCTCCTTATGTATTCTTTATCATAAAATCAAGCTGGCCTGGAATTTCAAACATTTCGTCAGTGTCTGTGATTTATTTAGGTGGTATCTGTCAACGTTGTACCTGGGGTAACAATAACCGAATTGTAAAATTAAAGGTTTCCCACGCTAACTTCTGAATTTTTCCCAATGGTTCTAATTTTAGTTTTACGTTATTTTTTTCCCTGGTTTTAGTGTCTACCGACTTACAAAGCTTTTTTCTGCCTCAATTATAATTTTCCATTTCTTTTGAAGACTCCTCAATGTAATTTCAATTGTTTGTACAGGGGTGTTATCTAAGAACAATTCAAAGTTTTCCCTAAGTGCTATAGTGTCGAGACTGTAATTCTAAAGAATCTTTTTTTATATTACATTAATATACAGATTGTATTTTTTTCTTACAATGGTTTTATTTATCATTTTAGTAGTCGTGCTGTATATTCAGTTTAAGTGCTCTAGTGCTTGAATTGTAATAACAAACCCTGCAGGCAAAATAACGACAAAGTCCGTTTTCATTCCTAAAAAAATAAAAATGTAAAAAAAATAAAAAATGAAGGAATGAGGAAAGAATTAATCTTTCAACTTTGAGGAGTTAATGACGCTTTACTCTCCGGCATCCCTTTGAAAATGCTTGTTGACAAATCATCAAAGACTCGTCTCACTAATGAAGTGCTGTGGCTTATTTCTGAACTCATGCGCCGAATTTACACCAAATTGCGTTAAAATAATTCACATACTCGAAACCACTAAGAATAAATTCACGAAAATGGAAATTACTGTCAGCTCCAACAGGCCATACACAGATCAGAATTAGGTATTAACCTATATAAATCTGACTCCAGAATATAAATGAAGCAATAAAGGTGCAACATGACGCGGTTTATGGATGACAGACCTATTCTCTCTCTCTCTCTCTCTCTCTCTCTCGTCTCTCTCTCTCTCTCTCTCTCTCTCTCTCTCTGTAAATGTGTACATATGTAATATATATATATATTATATATATATTATATATATAGTATATATCTATATATATATAGATATAGTATTTTATACAAACACACACACATATACGTATATCTGTGCGTGTTTTATGGACAATTTTCTAGAGGGACGAGTGTTGAATGGTGAGTCAGTCTGCCTCTGAAGCGGAATATCTATCTACGTATCCACAACCACACACACACACAGACACACACACACACACACACATATATATTATATATATATATATATATATATATATCTATATATAATATATATATAATATATATAGCCTTAGATTGCTTGACCGTACGGGCGCATTAAGGCAATTCATATGTCAACAAAACTGAGAACATATGTGTGTGTGTGTGTGTGTGTGTGTGTGTGTGTGTGTGGGCCGAAAACAAAAATCATGGGGGTCGCGGCTGGCAACATGAGATGAGATTTTGGAAGAGGCAGAAATGTGATTTTTCTAGATATGCAACATCTTAGGGAGATTGCTCAGCCTTGGCGGAGGTTTGCCGTCAGCGAGCCATCTTGTTGCTATTATCTGGTAATGTTACTGCGATATCTCTTTTATGTTTAGTTTGACAATCAGTTATTCTCTCTGATTATTCATGAAGATGCTTTCATTTGCTAAGTAATTTACCTTTTTCAAAATAAGGTGTATAAGTACTCTTCTAGAAAAGAGAGAGAGAGAGAGAGAGAGAGAGAGAGAGAGAGAGAGAGAGAGAGAGAGAAAAGGATACACTGTGAACGAACACCTGTTATTTTCACACACATGAAGTTTCAGTGACAACCAAAAAGTATTAAGTGTAGAGGAAAAAGTCTAAAACCGCCGGGAGATGGCAAAAGTCTGCAATTTCACACTCGTAAGCTGAGAGAGAGAGAGAGAGAGAGAGAGAGAGAGAGAGAGAGAGAGAGAGAGAGCAGCTCATTTCAAGTTTGTGTACAGTAGTTTTAAGATTTTCGTCTTCGTCTTTCATGTGCATGTGTTTGTGTGGAGTTTGTGCTTTATTTTGTCCTCAATTTAAGGCTTCCCTTTACTTGATCTCCTGGCACGTACTTTGGAAGACATGGTTCTTATTTATGGCTTATAAAGATGCCTTTCAAATAACTAAACTGCTGTTCGTGAAGAGGTATACGGAACGTGGCACAGTGAGGATTCAGGATTCAGTAAGGAATTATTCATTCAGCTGGATTTCTTTCTCTCTCTACTAATTTTGGTTGATGAATGGAAACAACAACCAATTTTATAATCATAATAAATCACCAATAGTATATACAAATGTGTGTGTGTGTGTATAATCTGTGTCAAACCAAAGCACATAAAATTGTTTCTAACCCCCTAAAAGCCAGAAGGGTTATTGTTCTTACTGTGTACCCTCACCACGATAAGTATGATCAGATACGCGTAGGATCAATAGGGAAGCTAATCAGTACAGATGAAAATTCCTGTCAATGTTGAACGCAGTCTCAGAAACTCCATTTCTAAACTGGCTGTGCTTAAGAATTTTTTTCTATAAAAAAGTTCGCCTTACATCCTTCAGATTGGAGTGTCCTAGTTAAGAGAAAAATTTCTTGAAGGTTTATTCAAGTTATATAGAGACTGACTGGCTAAAGACACATGAAAAAAATAAAAAGACGGAAAACTGCTCTTCAGGAACAGATTTATGCGATGAGCGTATTCGAAAGGAACGTTCCCTATTATTTCAGTCTCTCAGACACAAGTCCTCCAGATGAAAGGATCCCAAAATCAGCAATATTCCTGTTTAAATCTTTCTCTTGGGATCTGTTCCCATTTACCGTTTTCAAATTCGTACTTTTTTTTCGAAACAGAGAGAGAGAGAGAGAGAGAGAGAGAGAGAGAGAGAGAGAGAGAGAGAGAGAGAGACAGGACAATTTACTAAACCGAGAGGGAAAATAATTTGTGGCTCTGTTCGGTAAATTTGATCGCAAGCGCGCATAACAATTTCTTCACTTGGTCATGGATTTACTGCACAGTTTTTGTGATTTCAACAGGGGCTGTCGAATCATGGGTGGGAAATGCTTCCTTGATGCAAGTCCCAGTTTTTAATTTTTTTTTTTTTTTTTTATTTTTTTTTTATTTTATTTTTTTGACAGCCAAATCTGAATAGCCTCGTTCGTTAACCTTCCTTTTACATAGAGTTCGAATAATCATACCTCCTCTTATGTAATAAAAGACCCCATTCTATTCTTCTATATTACCTAGTTTTTTCATCATTCCATATTAATCAGTGTTTCGTATCAAAGAAACTACTAAGTTTTTAAACTAGCTAATGCGAATATTTCCCATTGTTCTTAAATGATTGATTCATACCATACTCTCGAGAACCCCCGAAAATCCTCATGGCTTCTGTCCCATGCATTTCCTAGGCCAAGAATGCGAAATGAGAGCTTTCCTTCTTTATTTATTTCTCTAACTCTTCAGCTGAAAACCCTTATGGACAGAGTCGACAGACTATATATAAACACAAAAGTGATCCGAAGGGATATATGTATAGCCTGCAGAAAGAGGGAGGCAGGTTACAGGAAAAGGCGATAAATAAGTAAATATGAGGGAACTGAAAATAAAACCGATGAAACTGCAATTCGAGAGATGACAGCAGAGAGCAGGAATGAATTTGCTCATCGCCTAAATACCTGGAGATAAGAGGATTCCGCAACTGAACTAGGTAGACATTTGCACATTTAAGTTGAAGCGAAAGTAAAACGCTCAGCTGACAAAGCAGTCTCAAAACGCACTCTAGAAAACGTCACACTGATTTTCTAATTAATAGCCTTGTATGGAAAACACAAATTATATAAATGCCTTTTTAGGAGCTGTAGCATTTTCGTTCTTTCTTTCTTTTTTTTTAAACCTTGCCATTTGAAACTTCTTCTCTAATTAAGAAACTTTCTTGTCACGCCTCCGTTCACCCTCTGATTTTTCATACGGACATTTCCTGATTAAATGTACGGATTCTTACGGTTTTAAATAATATTATATATATGTAAATATATACGTGCATGCACACACATGCATGCATATATATATACGCACATATACACATATTATGCATATATGTATATGTGTGTGCACGCGTTTCTTCATAACAGATTTGATAACAAAACCATCATTAGGAAATCCATCCCACGCAAACAGCAAATAAGAAGACGAAAAATTATGAAAGCAACTTGGAAAACGGGTTGGGGGGTGGGGGGTGGGGGGGGGGGGGTGGGGGGGGGGGGGGTGCGGCGGCTTAGAATTGAAAAAAAAAAAAATCTTCCGTTACGTGAGGAAGCTTCCGTAATGAATCCCGAGGATGAGAAGGAACTTCCTGATCTTCTTAGTTATCGATCTTTCTTCCCTGGTGACTCTTACCTTCGTGATATAACTCTATCAAGGTCACGTGAAGGCACACACGGGGAGAGAGAGAGAGAGAGAGAGAGAGAGAGAGAGAGAGAGAGAGAGAGAGAGAGAGTCAAGGAGAACCCCTTGAAGAAGGTGGAATAATTTTTTGTTTTTTTGCATCGTTTTCTTATAGATTTTTGAGATTGAGGAGGGAAATTTTCCTTGTGCTCTGAAAAGTATTATTATGAGATTTTTTCTACAATACATAAAATTGGCTGATGATAGGGAAATTATATATTATGAGAGAGAGAGAGAGAGAGAGAGAGAGAGAGAGAGAGAAGAGAGAGAGGTAGCCGATTAGAAAGCATAATTCTAAGGAAAGAAACGTCATAAATTACAAGAACAAATTCAGGCTGTTTTAACTTGACTCATTTGGACATTTAATTGACAAGAAGTAATAGAAGAATCTCTGTATGAATGATCCGATAGCGTTGACTGACTGCATCCTATAACTGTAACAAACAGATAAAAACTTTCCATGCTTGCCTCTTTTCACCAAAGCAGTAAATTAGATACCTGGTAACCTATTTATTACTGCAAAATTCCTTACTTTCATTTTCTTACGCAGAATCCTTGATGGAGACGACTCATTCTTTCTATTTTTGTGTCGTATATGAAATTAAACGGTTCCTAATTCAAATTCATATGTCGAATCCTTCACCTGGTTTTTTCTTTAGCATATGGTAGGCCTATCAACCTCAGTCAAAACGATTTACATATAAGTAAAAGGGACTTCATGGAACCACCCTTTCAAGAGGGAAAGGCATTTAAGTAGAATACATACATATACATACAAATATATTCATAACCACACTAGCGCGCGCGCACACGACACACACACACACACACAGATAATATATATAGATATATATATATATATATGATATATATATATATATATATATATATATATATTCCAACTATCAGAATGGTGAGCGAGTCCTTCGGTGAGAGGAAACATTATGATGAAAGTCCTTTGTGTAGTAATTAGTATGCAAATAAAACCGTGCCACACTCAGCATTTCCAGTAGGTTTCATGCAAGAGAGACGTAAAGAAGCAAAAAAGACGCCTTTGTTATTTACGCTCTAATTTTGTTTGCCCTAATTAAATATAACCTGGTTTTTCTCTGACCTTTGGTATCTATAATATTAGTGGTGGTAATATGTCTTATTATTTGTTATGTTATACAAATATGACTTTACTGCCCAGCAATCAAGAGTGGATGACAATAAGAATCAGTTTTCAAGTTCTTTCAAGGTTTGTTTGAAAACTATTGAAAATTACACTGCAGTGTTTAAAGAGTCTCTTGAAAAAAACATTTTTAGTGTTATGTAAATCTAACTCTCTCTCTATCTACTAATCTTTTTTGTCAATATATCTATCTATTTACAAAGACAGATAGATAGCAAGTTGGACACTTTAAGGAAAAAAATCCCCCTTTCCAAACTTAATATTATAAGAGCAACGACTTCAACTGTAAATGACATGAAGAAACATTTTGGAAAAACTCGGATTGAACTTAATTAAAGTTTCTTGACTTCTGTGTCGATTTAATTCATTGCTGTTATGGTATGGCTAATGAACTGACATCATCCTCATTAGGCGTCATTACAGAGTTGAGCATGAAATTCTAATTGCAATTTGCTGGGATCTCCTGAGTGAAGAGAAGCCAATGCTGCTTCTTGTTGATGACGAAAACTGGATTAAGTGCTAAAGTTTATTTGGTTGGAATAACGCAATAGAAGTTAACTTTCTGTTGGAGGGCCGCTAGGGCAAATGCACCACTTCAGAGTTATCTATCTATCTATATTATTCTATCAATCTATAAATTGCATATATGGCCGTGGCTGTCTTAGACTGAAGACGAAAGTTCTTGCACTGGGTTGTTAAACTTACTTCGTGACCTGACACGTAGTTTATATATATATATATATATATATATATATATATATATATATATATATATATATATATATATATATATATATATATATATATATATATATATATATATATGAAAATAATACAGATATAAATACATTCATACATATCATATAAATGGGTACATACACACACACACACACACCCACAGATATAATACGTGTGTGTGTGTGTGTGTGCTGCTTTTTGGTGAGAGGTAAAAGTGAAATGATGCTGTCAACAAAGAACAAATTCCATTAAACAAATGGAAATCATTCTTTTCCTGTGATAAAAATAAAATGAAAAGCTTTATACATATGAATGCATGCACTGGGAGTTTATCTAAAATCCAGATGTCAAAATCTAAAAGTGACAGAGAATGATGCTAAGTTTATCCTTTCGAAGTCATCTCTGCTGGGGGAAAGGCTTAGTTTATATATAAACCCTAAGTCTTTCTCCGTGACTTCGAAAAGCTAAACTCAACAGTATTCACTTCACTGTCTCTTTTAAATCTTAACATCTGATTTTATATAAATTCCCTGTGCAAGAATTCATGTGTATATAGCTTCTCATTTGCTCTTTTTATTTTTTTTGTCTACAAAAAAGAATGATTTCCATTTGCTTAACAGAATACCTTCTTTGCCGACGGCCTGCAACATTTCATCCATAAATAACTTAATGCTGGACAGATTAATAAAACATCGTTGTGTTCCAGGCTGCATATTAATATCTTTCAATTTCATTCCATTTGCAAGATCCGATCAGAACCACCTCTTCACTTGCCTTCGCACTTTTAATACTTATTAAGTAACTTTCTTCCCTCGCTAAACTTTTTCAATCCCTGCGCATTTTCCTCAGCTAAGATGACTTTAAACTTCTCGAGCTTCGTGATACTCTTTTATGACGTTCTTCCACCTTTTTTCTAAAGTTCTTGTTGCTTAGGTTACTGTTTACCATTAATGCTTTCCCTTAAAGTAAATCAACGAAATCAGATGCCATTGGGATCCTTTTTATCTCTCTCTCTCTCTCTCTCTCTCTCATCTCTCTCGTCTCTCTCTCTCCCTCTCTATATATATATATTATTATATATATATATATATATAATATTAATATATATATAATGCAATGGCATTGTCGCTTCTAGAAAGTCGCATCTTTTAATAAAAAGAGTATGGCCAGCAGAAAAACTCAGCATTTTTTCGTTAAAACTTTATTTTCATGCGGAACCCTACGTTTTCGGGATACAAATCCCATCTTATCAGGGTAAAAAACAAGGAAAAAAATAAAATTCTATACATTAAATCAGATAAAATGGGACGTAATAAATTATGCTATTGTTAAAATATATATATATATTGATTTAATTAACCAATATAATCAGTGAAATTCAATATATATAGACATATAATATATATATATATATATTCTATATATAATGAATGGCATTGTCGCTTCTAGAAAGGTGTCGGATCTTTAATAAAAAAGAGTATGGCCAGCAGAAACTTCAGCATTTTTTCGTTTAAAAAAACTTTATTTTCATCGAACGCCCTACGTTTCGGGATACAAATCCATCTTCAGGGCTAAAAACAAGGAAAAAATTAAAATTCTATACATTAAATCAGACTAAAATGGGGCACAGTAATAAATTATGCTTTAAAAATATATATATATATATTGATTAATTAACAATATATCAGTGAAATTCCAATTTTATATAAAAGTAAGACGGTAAACTAATTGAATAAGAGATCGACAGTAAAAAGCAAAACTACTAAGTACAATGACACTTCAAAATAAATAAACAAGCAAAACACTTAAAAAACACAAGATACAGTGGACTGTAGTCTTTTAATAGCTCCGGTCTTAAAAGCAATCTCCATATTCAAAAGTGTTTCGGTGGAAGTTCTATAAAAGTCAGTGTTATATAAAGAGGATCTGTAGAGCTTGAATTTGACAAAATTTGGTGTGATATTACTCATTTTACAGTAAAGTAGGAAATCATGGTCAAGTTCGGCTTTTTTTGAGTTTCTTCGTCGAGGATTCCAGACGGCGATAAAGTTTGATTGTGGATCCATTGTACTTTTGTCGAAGATAATGAATGGCATTGTCGCTTCTAGAAAGTCGGATCTTTAATAAAAAGAGTATGGCCAGCAGAAACTTCAGCATTTTTTCGTTAAAACTTTATTTTCATCGAACGCCTACGTTTCGGGATACAAATCCCATCTTCAGGGCTAAAAACAAGGAAAAAATTAAAATTCTATACATTAAATCAGACTAAAATGGGGCACAGTAATAAATTATGCTATTTAAAAAATATATCTATATATTGATTATTAACAATATATCAGTGAAATTCCAATTTTATATAAAAGTAAGACGGTAACTAATTGAATAAGAGATCGACAGTAAAAAGCAAAATACTAAGTACATGACAGTTCAAAATAAATAAAAAACAAGCAACCACAAAAAAACACAAGATACAGTGGACTGTAGTCTTTATAGCTCCGGTCTTAAAAGCAATCTCCATATTCAAAAGTGTTTCGGTGGAAGTTCATAAAAGTCAGTGTTATATAAAGAGGATCTGTAGAGCTTGGAATTTGACAAAATTTGGTTGTGATATTACTCATTTTACAGTAAAGTAGGAAATCATGGCAAGTTCGGCTGAGTTTCTTCGTCGAGGATTCCAGACGGCGATAAAGTTTGATTGTGGATCCATTGTACTTTTGTCGAAGATAATGAATGGCATTGTCGCTTCTAGAAAGTCGGATCTTTAATAAAAAGAGTATGGCCAGCAGAAACTTCAGCATTTTTTCGTTAAAACTTTATTTTCATCGAACGCCTACGTTTCGGGATACAAATCCCATCTTCAGGGCTAAAAACAAGGAAAAAATTAAAATTCTATACATTAAATCAGACTAAAATGGGGCACAGTAATAAATTATGCTTTAAAAAATTTATATATATATTGATTAATTAACAATATATCAGTGAAATTACCAATTTTATATAAAAGTAAGACGGTAACTAATTGAATAAGAGATCGACAGCAAAAACAACTACTAAGTACAATGACATTCAAAATAATAAACAAGCAAAACACTTAAAAAACACAAGATCAGTGGACTGTAGTCTTTTAATAGCTCCGGTCTTAAAAGCAATCTCCATATTCAAAATTGTTTCGGTGGAAGTTCTATAAAAGTCAGTGTTAATATAAAGAGGATCTGTAGAGCTTGAATTTTGACAAAATTTGGTGTGATATTACTCATTTTCAGTAAAGTAGGAAATCATGGTCAAGTTTCGGCTTTTTTGAGTTTCTTCGTCGAGGATTCCAGACGGCGATAAAGTTTGATTGTGGATCCATTTGTACTTTTGTCGAAAGATAATGAATGGCATTGTCGCTTCTAGAAAGTCGGATCTTTTAATAAAAAAGAGTATGGCCAGCAGAAACTTCAGCATTTTTTCGGTAAAACTTTATTTTCATCGAACGCCTACGTTTCGGGATACAAATCCCATCTTCAGGGCCTAAAAACAAAAACAAGGAAAAAAATTAAAATTCTATACATTAAATCAGACTAAATGGGGCACAGTAATAAATTATGCTATTTAAAAAATATATATATATTGATTAATTAACAATATATCAGTGAAAGAAATTCCAATTTTTATATAAAAGTAAGACGTAACTATTTGAATAAAGAGATCGACAGTAAAAAGCAAAACTACTAAGTACATGCACTTCAAAATAAAATTAAACAGCAAAAAACACTTAAAAAACACAAATACAGTGGACTGTAGTCTTTTAATAGCTCCGGTCTTAAAAGCAATCTCCATATTTCAAAAGTGTTTTCGGTGGAAGTTCTATAAAAGTCAGTGTTATATAAAGAAGGATCTGTAAGCTTGAATTTGACAAAATTTTGGTGTGATATTACTCATTTTTACAGTAAAGTAGGAAATCATGGTCAAGTTCGGCTTTTTTGAGTTTCTTCGTCGAGGATTCCAGACGGCGATAAAGTTTTGATTGTGGATCCATTGTACTTTTTGTCGAAGATAATGAATGGCATTGTTCGCTTCTAGAAAGTCGGATCTTTAATAAAAACAAAAAGTATGGCCAGCAAGAAAACTTCAGCATTTTTTTCGTTAAAACTTTATTTTCATCGAACGCCTACGTTTCGGGATACAAATCCCATCTTCAGGGCTAAAAACAAAGGAAAAAAATTTAAATTCTATAACATTAATCAGACTAAAATGGGGCACAGGTAATAAATTATGCTATTAAAAAATATATATATATTGATTAATTAACAATATATCAGTGAATTCCAATTTTATATAAAAGTACGGTAACTAATTGAATAAGAGATCGACAGTAAAAAGCAAAACTACTAAGTACATGACACTTCAAATAAATAACAAGCAAAACACTAAAAAACCACAAGATACAGTGGACTGTAGTCTTTTAATAGCTCCCGGTCTTAAAAGCATCTCCATATTCAAAAGTGTTTTTTCGGTGAAGTTCTATAAAAGTCATGTTATATAAAAGAGGATCTGTAGAGCTTGAATTTGACAAAATTTGTGTGATATTACTCATTTTACGTAAAGTAGGAAATCATGGTCAAGTTCGGTTTCGGCGCTTTTTTGGGAGTTTCTTCGTCGAGGATTCCAGACGGCGATAAAGTTTGATTGTGGATCCATTGTACTTTTGTCGAAGATATGAATGGCATTTGTCGCTTCTAGAAAGTCGGATCTTTAATAAAAAAAAGAGTATGGCCAGCAGAAACTTCAGCCTTTTTTCGTTAAAACTTTATTTTCATCGAACGCCTACGTTTCGGGATACAAATCCAACCCATCTTCAGGCTAAAAAACAAGGAAAAAAATTAAAATTCTATACATTAAATCAGACTAAAATGGGGCACAGTAATAAATTATGCTATTTTAAAAAATATATATATATGATTAATTAACAATATATCAGTGAAATTCCAATTTTATATAAAAGTAAGACGGTAAACTAATTGAATAAGAGTCGACCAGTAAAAAGCAAAAACTACTAAGTACAATGACACTTTCAAAATAAATAAACAGCAAAACACTTAAAAAACACAAGATACAGTGGACTGTAGTCTTTTAATAGCTCCGTCTTAAAAGCAATCTCCTATTTCAAAAGTGGTTTCGGTGGAAGTTCTATAAAGTCAGTGTTTATATAAAGAGATCTGTAGAGCTTGAATTTGAAACAAAATTTGGTGTGATATTACTCATTTTACAGTAAAGTAGGAAATCATGGTCAAAGTTCGGCTTTTTTTTTGGAGTTTCTTCGTCGAGGATTCCAGACGGCGATAAAGTTTGATTTGTGGATCCATTGTACTTTGTCGAAGATAATGAATGGCATTGTCGCTTCTAGAAAGTCGGATCTTTAATAAAAAAGATTGTATGGCCAGCAGAAACTTCAGCATTTTTTTTTTTCGTTAAAACTTTATTTTTCATCGACCGCCTACGTTTCGGGATACAAATCCCATCTTCAGGGCTAAAAACAACGAAAAAATAAAATTCTATACATTAAATCAGACTAAAATGGGGCACAGTAATAAATTATGCTATTTTAAAAAATTAAAAAATATATAATATTGATTAATTACAATATATCATGAAATTCCCATTTTATTTTAATAAAATAAAGACGGTAACTAATTGAAATAAGGAGATCGACAGTAAAAGCAAAACTACTATACAATACACTTCAAAATAATAAACAAGCAAAACACTTAAAAAACACAAGATACATTGGACTGTAGTCTTTTAATAGCTCCGTCGTAAAAGCAATCTCCATATTCAAAAGTGTTTTCGGTGGAAGTTCTATAAAAGTCAGTGTTATATAAAGAGGGGATCTGTAGAGCTTGAATTTGACAAATTTTGGTGTGATTATTACTCATTTTACAGTAAAGTAGGAAATCATGGTCAAGTTCGGCTTTTTTGAGTTTCTTCGTCGAGGATTCCAGACGGCGATAAAGTTTGATTGTGGATCCATTGTACTTTTGTCGAAGATAATGAATGGCATTGTCGCTTCTAGAAAGTCGGATCTTTAATAAAAAGAGTATGGCCAGCAGAAACTTCAGCATTTTTTCGTTAAAACTTTATTTTCATCGAACGCCTACGTTTCGGGATAAACAATCCCATCTTCAGGGCTAAAAACAAGGAAAAAAATTAAAATTCTATACATTAAATCAGACTAAAATGGGGCACAGTAATAATTATGCTAAAAATTTAAAAAAAATATATATATTGATTAATTAACAATATATCAGTGAAATTCCAATTTATATAAAAGTAAGACGGTAACTAATTGAAATAAGAGATCGACAGTAAAAAGCAAAACTACTAAGTACAATGACACTTCAAAATAAATAAACAAGCAAAACACTTAAAAAACACAAATACTAGTGACTGTAGTCTTTTAATAGCTCCGGTCTTAAAAAGCAATCTCCATATTCAAAAGTGTTTCGGTGGAAGTTCTATAAAAGTCAGTGTTTATATAGCTGGATCTGTAGAGCTTGAATTTGACAAAATTTGGTGTGATATTACTCATTTTACAGTAAAGTAGGAAATCATGGTCAAGTTCGGCTTTTTTGAGTTTCTTCGTCGAGGATTCCAGACGGCGATAAAGTTTGATTGTGGATCCATTGTACTTTTGTCGAAGATAATGAATGGCATTGTCGCTTCTAGAAAGTCGGATCTTTAATAAAAAGAGTATGGCCAGCAGAAACTTCAGCATTTTTTCGTTAAAACTTTATTTTCATCGAACGCCTACGTTTCGATATATATATATAATATATATATATATATATATATATATATATATATATATATATATTTATTTATTTCCTAACAAAGTTGTTTACAAAGTTGTGAGAACGACGGAAATAAAAGCTGTTTTATTATTATTATAAAAATGTCACCGAAACAGTGAGGTTCTCTAGATTCTGTTGGTGCCCTAAAAATGTATTGATTTTCAGATGAACAGCTGTTCTAGTTATTCCAAATTAATAAGGCCGGCACGCACCTGCTTTTAAATTAATTAAGGTATTATCGCTTGCACGCACATATATACAATTAGATGGTATCATTAATTATTAGGCAATAGTACAGAATTTACGTATTGTATTTTCTTCATTCTTCATTTACATAAGCACCAATATGAGGGAATGGAGGAATCCAAGGGGTAGGACCATCCGAAAAATAAGGTCAACAACTAACTGAAAGAAGGTCATGGCAGGTTCCATATAATAGAGGAAGAAAGGTCTAATCTACGCAAGATTATCTTTTAGTGACTCTGTACAGTAAATTACGATGACTGTGTTTATAAATTTTGTTTTTTCTAGGTTTAGCATTCTGTAGAAAATGCTTCAGGTGGAAAGGAGAAACAACTTAAAGACGTCAGCAAAATGATCGAAATCTGCAGTAATCCAAATGGTTTGGAATTTTGCTTAGCCAGAAGCTCTGAAAATCTGATCTCACAATTTCTTAGAATTTATTTATTTATTCATTTATTTTTAATTTGTCAGCTTACAGTGGAGTATACATAAAAATAGCATTTCCTTCCCTTCACTTCTATTTAAATAAAATAACATCAAATGATTGACTGTAATTATTCACCTTTTCCTCTTACTGACCCAACGACGTCAAGGATAATTTGGAATTTTGAAAAGGAAGCGATTTTCTTTAGTCTAAGTGACCATTTTGATTTTTTTAAAGTAAATATAAGATTTCAGGTCTGACGATGAAGAGTTTGCACTGCTTACTGCATTGCAACAATCAGTTTGCTGTCTTTGTACATGAAGTCTGAAATATGATTCTATTTATGAATGCATTTTTAATTCTTTATCTTCTTCTATACGAAAATAAAATATTGTAACAAATATAAAATATGCAGCAGGAGGATGTAGGAAAAAGTGTTGAATTCAAGACTACAAAGTAATAAATAGTGGAAAAAATCCCATTTCATCGTCAGGCCTGGATTTTTTCTATATGAAAAAAAAAATGTCAAGTTCGTTACTTAGACTAACACAGGCAGCTACCCCTTTCCAAATTCCATTCTTTTTTTATCCAATTGAATAAAAAGAGATACAAATAAAGGCTGGCGACCTTTTCGTTTTGAGGAAACCTCAATTTTATTCTTTATTTTATGACAACAAGATTTTTGAACAGTTTCAAAGAAAATTGAAGCCATTTTGAGACTCGAGTTTTCAGAACTTCCCTTGATTCAACAAAAATCTAGACCATATGTGGTGTTGCAGATTTTATGTATTTTTTTAAATCTAGTGATCTGTCTTTCTCTCAATCAGAGATTTATTATTATCAATTTGCCTTATGTTGAAGACTATAGATCAAGACGACAAATATCGAAAAACTACACTTAATCTTTTCTTACATTATTTCTATTGGTCTCGTTCAACGTAAAAACAACAACCGTTATTAAATCCAGTTTTTTCTAAATATTTTTTTTTTGAAAGCCGTCAGAAAAGTATTGTGTTGTAAGAATCAACTAACCGGGTCATATTACATATTATAATAAGATTTTCTCTTTTCAGGAAACTTGATGTGAAAAAAATATGAGGGAAAATAGGTATAATTTCATTGGTAATAGATATAGTAACAATGATTTTTCTAGGAAGTTGTTGGTAACGCTACGCTTGTTAGAAACAATAGACTCCAATTTCACGTCTTTATAGAAGAACTTCCTTTCTTCTTTTATCTTGTGAGCTGTGACTACCACTATCTATCTATTTTTCTATATTACTACTTCCTGCGTATACCTACAAGGCAAGGCACCTTCGAAGTAAGAAAGTGAACGGGCAAAAAATTCAGTTAGAAGATCAGGGGAGAAGAAACAGCCGAGTGAGATAGGGGGGAATATGGGGCTTCCTGAAGCTCATTTTTCCTAATCTCTGTCGCCATCTAAATTGACTTGTCGTATCCCTCATAACCGCTGGAACTAGAAGGCTTCGCGACAGCGCGACGAAGTTTGTTATGACGGCTTGGCAAGTATGCTCGTTTGTTGGTGTCCGAGTATAGGGTTTATTTGTATGAATGAATATTTTATGATAAAATAAGTCAAATGATATTTCAGCACTTCTACGTAATACTTACTGCCCAGGGAATTCTGTTCACAGAATCGTAATTCAGGTAATCGTCGAGAATAAATTTTGTCTTTGGCTCTAATATAATGATTGAAGAAGTTGATCAGACTCGGCACAATGCGATTATTGAAAGTGACCTGAACAGAAACTAGGCATAACTTCAAGTTTCATTGTTTTGATGAATAAGAAAATGCAGGTGGTTTGTAGCGACGAGTAGGAATAAATCAGGATTCATTTCCTGATCAAAACCTTTCTTTAAAGCTAAATCATTAACAGACGTTCTGTTGCCATTGACAAATAACCAAGCGAAATAATTAGCACTGTAA
>NC_061089.1:22605151-22730191 GCF_015104395.2 Macrobrachium nipponense
CATCCCGAAGTTATATATACCCCCATTTTAGAAGCTCAGGTTCCAAATCTCCACAAAGGAGTTGTTAACACGACGATTAGCACACTTGCTAATTGCGCTCTCTTCATTTATGTTAACAGCACTCTCTTCCTCATTTCTTGTCCCTGAGATCTTTCCTTTTAATATTACTACCATTCTTTCAAGTTACAATTCTGCCAACTGCTGCCATCACTGACAATGACTTGGCCTGTTAATTTCATTCGTGCTAACCGACTGCCTTTTCTCATTCAGACCACATGACCAAAATACTCGAACAAAAGCGTATTCCACTTTTATATGCAAAAAAGGAATTTTGCAACAGGAGAGCCAGCTACTTTTAACACTGTCCCCGTCTCTTATCAGTATGCATATTCAACACCTGAACTTGCTGTGGGAGGGAGAGAGAAGAGACCATCGAGTAGAGTGAATTTTTGATATAGTGACCTAGCGTCGCGCTTGATGATTTTATTTTCCTTTTGCTTTAGACTTCAGGTACCCTTTTCAACGAGATTCTGATCAACACAGAACTCTTTCTGCTAACTCCCACATGTTTTTTATTTTTATTTTTTTTCATGAATGAGCTTTTGTATTCACCTCTCCACTCCTATCAACAAAGGTCACGCCATCTGCTTTTGACATCTGGTTTTAAACAGTTTTTCCATTGCACGGAGGGAAAAGTAATGTCTGCCTATGACCTCTCGAGAGCTCCCTCCTTTTTCTTTAAATCTCATGGCGTAGTATCCTTAAGTATTCTGAGTTACTTATGAGCTTTTTCTATAAGCAGAGGAAGATTCACTTCCACTAAACGGAGTGAACATAAATATTTTCATGTGGCATTTCAAGGCACTTTTCTTCAATAAATAGAGAGGCAATCACACGTGTGTGTGTGTGTGAACTGCGTAAAGGATGATACAAGATGGGTAATTTAGGAACGCTCTTCAGTAGTAAGTACGTAACAGGAGCATTGCGTGCTCATTTCTCATCAGGTCAGTGTTTCATCTATTCCTGCGGCACCTCTAACTTCCACTGCGCACAAACTAACATAACTCATAGACAGGGGCTGATTCCATATGACCCCATCCGAGGATACCCTAACCCTAGACAAGAGGTTTCGTCCTCTAACTACCTATTATAGTAGCGACGGTCATTGCTTCTAAAAATGGCTGGCGTGCTCAAGTCAAATGTCTCTCAAGCTTTTCTCCTCTTTGTAGTATAATAGATAATTTCCACAAATTTAATAATTCTTCATTTCGCTGCTGATGAATGCAGATGTAGTAACGCCAATTGATGCTATCAAATTATTACTACGCCAGCTGATTGTATCAAATTAAACAATCCCAACCGTTCAAGTCTGGCAGTGAGCGCTAATTGCATTTGTTTTTTATTCCTTATCCATTTAAATTATGGCCTTTATTATAATTTCAGCATCTGAGACAATGCATTGAATAATAAACCACAGTATCCCAAATGAAATCATACTAAAAGCCTCAGCCCGTCAGTTTAGTCATTATCATGAGGGTAAGTTTATTGAATTTACCGGAATGTAGACGAAAATTAATGTATTAATTATCTAAAATATACACTTACATGTTTGTAATTGTATTTTGCTTAATTAATCCAGGGAGGCAATTATATTCAGAGGCCTGTTCGTAATTACAGTAATTACTGAGCTAACTGGGTAGATGAAATTTTCCTGAAACTAGATGGCGGCTCATAGGCTAATTATCTAAAATATACACTTCTAGATTTGCATACATAAATTCCCTTTGTTGAAAAGTTCATTTCGAATAGAAGTCTCATTAAACTATTCAAACGAGTCACCAAACGTTTTCGGAAATCAATTACCAGTGTTCTGGTTTGTAAAACAATAATTCCCTTAATCATAACAGAGATATTGCACTCTAGAGTAGCGTTCAACAGAGTAATTTATTGCTTTCCTGATTAGATTTACTTTTATGCTAGATACTTATTTCTAAATTGAACACATTAAAATTTTACTAAGCTGAATTACGGATTTACTTACTAAACCGTCTTTTTTATTGTTCAGAAAAAAAAAAAAAATAAACTGGTGCCAAAGAAATTTTTAAATGCCTCATTTACAAGCCCTTATGTAGTTTGACACGGGCATGCGTAAATCTCCTCACTCACCTAATGATGCCAACTTTGTTCAACTGAATCTCATTCCCTAAAGAAAAAAAACTGGAATTAATAATTTTTTAAATAAAACCCCTGGATGATACAGAAGCTTCGTAGTGGGTTTATATATATATATATATATATATATATATATATATATATATATATATATATATATATATATATATATTATATATATATATATATAGATATATATCTATCTATATATATATATATATACTACATATATATATATATATATTATGTATATTATATATATATATATATATATATATATATACTAGATATATATATAAACCCACCACGAAGCTTCTGTATATCCAGGGGTTTTATTTAAAAAATTATTTAACTTCCAGTTTTTCTTCTTCAGGGAATGAGGATTCAGTTGTGAAACAAGTTGGCATAATTAGGTGAGTGAGGAGATTTACGCATGCCCGTCAAACTACATAAGGGCTTGTAAATGAGGCATTTAAAATTTCTTTTGGCACCATTTTTTTTTTCTGAACAATAAAAAATACGGTTTAGTAAGTAAATCCGTAATTCAGCTTAGTAAAATTTTAATGTGTTCAATTTAGAAATAAGTATCTAGCATAAAAGTAAATCTAATCAGGAAAGCAATAATACTTTCTTACGTTAGAGGGATAATCTGCATTCTCGTTAAGACGGAGCGAAGTAATTTTTTTTCAGCTCAGTATTTTCCCCTCAAGAAAACTGTATGAAACAATGTAATCCTAAAAAATATTCTATCCATTACCAGCAACACATTCATCAATAAACTGAGAAAATCTAAAGAAAAAGAAGAAATACATTATTATTGTATTGAAATAACTTTACAGCACAAACATGAGACTTTGCCGTTGACCATTTGTGCAAAAGTAGGATGACATAAGAGCAATTTCAGCTAAACCGAGCAACTGCCCAACCCCAACCATTCACCATTAAAGCGAGATAAAAACATTCTAATACATGAAACAATAATCTATACAACATGAACACGTTCAGCATCCAAGTTACATCGACGCAGCGAAAACCGTTGGCGTGTGAGAGTCTTGCTTCGAAATAAAAATAAAAAGGGCTTAATCAGACTGAATCCTTTTTTCATATTCTTATGAAGATCCGACGGGAGATTTATTTAATGTTGACATGGCAACGGCACGCTTGTGCTCCCCGTGAATTTACGCCTCTGAATGAAGTCGAATAGGAAGCCTGGCGTCCTGGGCGTTGAATTCATTCTTTGTTGCCTGGTTGAATGATGTACATCGTCGATTCTGTCTGTCCCAGCCTTTCAGGTTCAAGATGGAGGAAGCGGGGATATATCTATGCATGATAGCACTTATTTTTCGTTGTCATCTTTTCCTTGACTTCATAGTTCCTTCCAGGCTTATCAATCTATCTAGTTTTCTATCCAGTCATCTATCTTGTGCATATTTTCATATGTGAAAGTTATCCAATATAATTAAAAGCAGTTTTATAACTAAAAATTTAAATATATATACTTATTTTCTTTAATAGTGCAATACAATTTTTTTTTATATATTTTACGTAGTGATTATTGTCTAATTAAGTTACATCTGCTTAGATATGAGTTTGTGTTGTTATACATTTTACATGTGATACATTATTTACAATGAATAGCTTCTGTTTTTGTTTTTTCAGCGTAATACTGGGCTACATATAAAAAATACACAATAAAAACATAATACTATACTGTTACCGCTGTCATGCTACGTACCAATCTATCTTTATTATGTAGCGTCCAGCTAAAGTGTAAAGATCATATTCCTATTGTTAATAACGTTTAGTTGTAGATAAGATAAACAAGGAAATACCATATCTTAATATCGTTTACATATAGTTGCATCGTTTGATACCACGATATTTCTGCTCCTAACAAGGAGCTAAATTTAAATGAAACCGGGACATAATTCTTTTTCATATATTTTCTATTGAGATATAGAATCTGTTGGTTACTTTTTGCCAGACAGGCTGTTAACTCTATTATCTCTCTCTTTATCTATCTATCTATGTTCCTTATAATATTCCACATACTGTGACGCCACCTACATTAAAAACGACGTAAAGTTTTCACTAAACGTATTGCCCGAAATCACGAAACAGTTGAGTGGTACGTGGGACTGAATAAAGCATTTTTAGTATTTCTTTTTTTGCTCACTTGACCACCACATTCTGTAAAAGCTCAAATTTTTGGGGAAAACGTACCATGAATTTTCAGATATCCTGGTTTACTTTTAATTCATGCAAAACGTTTTATACTGAAATTCAAAGGACTTTAGTTTTTCGTTGAATACGACTTTGCATAAACAAATTCAATTTTCTTGTACTCTATTATATTTTGAAAAATGGACATGGACATATTTTTGTGATGGGAATTTTTAGTTAAGCTTCTTCCCGCGAATTTACTTCATTTGTAACGTATCAAAGAAATTATCAATAAAAAAATAAAATTTAACAAATGTTGCTCTTATTGGTATTTGTAGATATTTATAAGGATAAATATCTTTAAAACGAAATAATGAGACTACTGTCTGCTAGATTTTCTTAACATAATCATCTGCTACCGTTTGAGAAAGCAATACAAACATAAACACACGCACACACAAAACTGCCATGTCCAGATATTTAATCAAGAAGAAACAATTAAAAACACGCAGTGGCATTAAAAGGCAATGCAGTTTGTTTGTATGGTGTTTTTACGTTGCATGGAACCAGTGGTTACTCAGCAACGGGACCAGCGGCTTTACGTGACACCCGAGCCAAGTCAACAGTGAACTGCTATCACCAGAAATACAAATCTCTAACCCCTCAATGGAATGCCAGAGAATCGAACTCGCGGCCACCGAGGTGACAGGCCAAGACAATACCGACCACGCAACTGAGGCGCTTCATTTGCCTTTACTGACAAATGTCGTGAGTACGATTTCTTTCCTGGTTATGAGACCACGGATTCCAATGAACGTAAATACTCAGGCTCTAATTTACATAAGGTCTCTGACTAATTAGCAGATTTTTATTAAGAACATGCATTTATTTTTGTCTTTATGCTCTCGAATAATGTTTACTGTAGAATTCATTCTTCAGTGGTTCTGAGGTCGGTAAGGAACTCTGTCACCCTGATGACGTTACTAGTCCAAAACCTGGTCAAGGACCTTTGTCTGTCTTGACTGTGACTGGTAAATGATTGGTTAATCAGACGTCACTGGTTCTGGGAAGGCAAATTCATCTTTTGATCCTGACGGTAAGTGTGTAGAACATGGGTCTCAAGTTGTCGCTGGTTTGGAACCAGGCCAAGACTTCTATCCATCCCGACAGTTCATATGTGGAAGACTGGTATTTGGTAGTCACAGATTAAGAACATGGTAAAGACTGCCGTAAGTCCTAACGCTAAGAAGGTAGAGATTGGGTATTCTGTCGTTCCTAGTAAGGAAACTGGCAAAGACCTTTGTCAATTCTGACAGTAAATCGTCAGAGGACCAGGTGTTATGCCATCACTGTTTCGTAAGATGACATATAACTCTTTCACTTCTCCGGCTAATACTGGCAGGAACGTGGCAAAAAACTCTGTAAATACTGGCAGTAATTAGTTGGGTAATGTAGGAACCTTGTTCAAGTCTGCTTCACCTTATAAAAGCTGTATGAATAGTTCTAGAAATAGTCATTCGAGCTGAAAACAACTACAACATTTGTCAACCGATTTCACGACTTTAAGAAAGCAGGAGGAAATTACCTTGACAGAAAAATAAAGATGATGTCGCACAAAGACGTTTATGACATTTGTATCAAGTTTCATTTGCTGACATACAATTGCAATCTGGCAAGATCGTGCTCCCTTTTCAATACCTTAATAAACATGCCTAACTTCAATTTTGCAATTATCCAGAACATTTTCTTTCTTTGCTTATTGGATGCAAAAGTTCTCAGAAAGATATTACAATATGACAGATAACGTGATCGTGTCCTATCTAAATGGAAATCAGAATGTCACTCCACTTCCAAGGTTACATTGGCATGCAACTACGGAATTTGGCATTTACTGCATTTACCGCTCGTTTCAGTCTTTCATTTTAAGTTTATTATTACAGCATAAGGATTCTTTCGAGTGATCATCTAAGATTTCATTAGCCTTAATTAAATCATGCGCTTGCCTGAGAGTTATCAAGTATGAGAAGGATTTCATCACTCAAGTATTTCTAGAATAATATTGCTTTCAGATAACCTTTATATAACTTTGCAGCAACAATTAAACCTTCACAAAATAATTGATAAGGTCAACGTGTTTTGAATGCCAATAATGTTTAGAAATCTTTCTCTACTTTGTCTTTACATACAAATAACCTTGACTGATTTTTCGTAAAAAAAGAAAGAAAAAAAGAGGAAAGACTGGCACACTGCTCTTTCTCTCATTTTTCAAAGTATCAATAAGCCCAAATGAAAGAAGGCGACATCATCTAAGGAGGCCGATAACATTATTCGAAGTAACGAAGTTAACCGTTATTTTAAAAAGAAAAAGTTTTAATTTATTGGAATAGAACATTTTTATGCTTTCTATTTCGTTCCAGCTTTTTTTTTGCACGTTTTATTTTTTTTCCCTTTTCAAAGAAAATTACTTCTTTTGAAGCCAATTTTTTTCCATGATCTTCGCTGAATTTTGTAGTGAAAAGAAAAATGTTCTTATATCCAATTTCCTTCTAGCATCAGGTTTTGAAACTTGTGACACCCACATATTATAGATTCGGGAAGCACCACAAAAATATATAAATTATCTTTAGCATTTTTTATGACGTGTCAAGATTTTCTATAGCTTAAGTAGCGAATATAAAATATAATTATAATCATCAATAAAATAATCATTTGCTCAAATAATACAACGAAAATACCAATCCAGTTTTTCAATTATTCTTCAGTAACGACGGTCAATATACAGATATGCGGAAGCATATCTGGTTTGGATGTCATTAAAGTTTTATGTATAGATTTTAGATTCAAAGCGTCAGTGTCTATCAGCAAAGCTACACAATGTTGGTTTATCTTTATTTTTTCTTCTGCGTGTGTGTTTTTGAGTCAATAATATTCATGAGATTTATTCACCTTCATTTTACATCGACTAAAATCTTATTTACAGGGTACTATCGTACCGACGGTGTCCCTACTACTAGGCAGTCTGAAGTAATTTTTTTTTCTCCTCTTCCTGCTTGGGGCAATCGTTTCCAGTACAAGCTGGTTTGAGCACTGCCTTTAGAAAAAAAAATCACTGTTTACCCTTCAGCCACGCTAACCATGAAAAGGAATGGGTCACTAGTATCCTGCATACAAGCAAATACGAATGTCGAGTCATCTGAGATGTTAAATTGATTGATTAGAATTATCTGGTCTCACAAATACCGGAGATGGTGGTGCAAGAGCCCGTGCCAGCATAAAGCTGGCTGGATCTAACGATGCGGAGATGGTAGTATGCCAATGAATATAATGAATATAGCCCAAAAAATGAAATGCGAATAAATATAGCTTTTCACTGAAAGATATTCCATTATTAATCGTGAAGACAACTTACATGAGTTTTATGTACCTCCCAATTGAAAAATGAAGCTCCGTCATTCCCTGTATTCAACAAAAAACAAACTTTCTCTTGTTGAGAAAAGGAGGAAACACTGAAACGTTAACTGAACTTTCACCCTTAATCCGAGTAATTACTGCTAATGAGGGCGATGTGTTTAAGTCAGGTCGTCAGCCTTATCACCAAAGCAATTAATTAATTTGACACTGATTTCAAGAGGGGGAAGCTCAATGGAATTCGACCATTTCAGCGTCGTCTGATGCCAGCCACTGACAGATAGTCTTCGACTTCAGTTTGATTCTCGTTAGTCGAGTCTCTCTCTCTCTCTCTCTCTCTCTCTCTCTCTCTCTCTCTCGTCTTCATCTCTCCTCTCTCTCTCTCTCTCTCTCTATCTCTCCTAGTCTCTCTCTCTCTCTCTCTCTCTCTCTCTACCTCGCTCTCTCTATCTATATATATATATATATATATATATATATATATGTGTGTGTGTGTGTGTGTGTGTATATATATATATATGTGTGTATACATACATGTGAAGTAGTATTTATTAATAAGAAAGATAACCAAAACCTAGGAAATCGAGGAGCTGTGAGTTCGTTTTGTGTCTGTTATTGGTGAGCCTAAAACATCTGTTCTATATCATTCTGCTTGTCTACATACACAGCCATTATGTTGGGTACATTATCACAACTCTTATAAGTATAACAGTAAAAAATCAGCACACGCTATAAGTTCTCGTCACCAATCAGCTCGCTGAAAATATGCGAAAACTTGAAAAAGTTACAGCTGAAAGAAAATGAACAGCTAAGAGGTAAGAGAGAGAGCAAAGGAATAGTCTACAAGGCTCACTACAAAACGTCACCTTTCCTACAAGTATATAGATTTCTCTCCCAACATATTGAAAATAGGACAACTAACCTGCCTTTAGTTGCCATCCCATAAGAGTGACGAGGAAGCTTAGATCGCTTTCACCCGGGAGAGAGAGAGAGAGATCAGTGTCCAAACAGACGGTTCTCCTTCAGATCAGATCAAACACAGTCCTGACTGGTTTCCGTCGTGTGGCGAGCTTTCTCAATAAACGCCAGGGCCCTCCTGCCTGTCAGCACAGGATTAGGGAGAGTCAGAAATGCACCGCCTCTTTGTTTATAAAGACTGAAGATGTTTGTGTCGATGTTACGTACTTGTCAGGCCATGGAAATAAATATTGTTGGCATGCAGATATTCTGATTGATGACCAAATCAAAATATGTTACTCTTGATCTGTATGATGTAATGATGAGAGAGAGAGAGAGAGAGAGAGAGAGAGAGAGAGAGAGAGAGAGAGAGAGCATGAAGCTGTTATTCTTCATTTTATGGTGTATAAGAGAGAGAAAAAACATGCAGCTGTTACTCTTCATTTGTAGAGAGAGAGAGAGAGAGAGAGAGAGAGAGAGAGAGAGAGAGAGAGAACATGCAGCTGTTACTCTTCATTTGTATGGTGTATGAGAGAGAGAGAGAGAGAGAGAGAGAGAGAGAGAGAGAGAGAGAGAGAACAAATGATTCTCCAACAAACATGAATGTTTATGTATACGTCATCTGTATTTTAAAACTAATGGGATATTTATGCAAGAAATAAAAGTATTATGGTGAGATGGACATGTATTGAGACTACAATGTTTAACAACTGATCATTTTCCTTTACAACAGGTATTTTTTCCTGAAATGACTTTATAGAAATAAATAGAATATATATATATATATATATATATATATATATATATATATATATATATATATATATATATATATATTGTCACTTTGTTGTGATATTTTATTCTTAGTTATTTTATTATTCTAGTTTTTGTTATGTATAAGAACTGTATTATCCATTTAGTTTGTTTTCCTCCTCCCCGGTGGTTTGTCTGTTTGGTAATTGCCACTAATGACCATTCTGTCTTTCCATATATTTGTGAGCGAGTGGTGCTGCCACCGTGGCTGTGTCGGAGATTTTTTCGACTGAAGGAGTGAGTTGATCTCTGAGCCTTATTGCTCCTGGTGACTTGGATTTGCTACGTATCGCCTGCTTGGATATACGATTATTCTTGAAGGATTACGCTTCATCCTGCCTCACCCTCGGCTCAGTAAATGTCGAGGGGCTCTCGCTTAGCCAAGGTATAAGTGATTAATATTTTTGGAATGTTCAGGCGATCTTTGTGATGCCCTTGGCTCTGGTTTGATTTGGACGTCCCGGGTTTTCTGGAGGATCATCTTCGAGGACGTAGGATCGCTGATGTGTGGATCCTGTGGAGTACCATAAATATTTATATACGTACTTATATCACTTTGCCACCTCACTTTTGTCTCTGGACGCAGAGGCATAAAGTATTTATAAAGATCACGGTTATTACTCCAGTGTTACGGAGGACAGAAATGTATATATATATATATATATATATATATATATATATATATATATATATATATATATATATATAATTAAGGAGATCACGGCCCCAGCTCCAGTGTTTCGGAGGAGGGAAACCACCGTTAGGTTTAATTAGTTTGTAATTGATAGGTTGTTCTTACTTTCCGAATACCTTCTCCTGTCTGAACCCCCTTCTCCTTTTGGATGTATCCTTGCTTTACTATCTTATTTGCGTAAGTGTGTTGTTTTATAAATATTTCAGGGTGATTGATTTTCATTAATATATGTAGGGTAGCGTGGGGTAAAAGGCCTCCCCCTATTTTCTTGCTTATTACATATCATAGCAACTTAGTCAGCTGATCAGTGCAGCAACAACTTCTGCCTGAAGCTTTCTATACCAAACAGCCAGGGAGAACTAGAATGGGACACAGCCAGCACGCATTTTTCTTCTTTGGACACATTTCATGTAAGTATGCGTGCTATATCAGGGATATCCTGTGCGGACATCTTGTCAGTAAAGTCAGTACTTTAACTACAGTTACTTTAAATGAGAGCTAAGAAATATCTTGCAATGCAATCCAGACTTGAAAACTCAATTGAGGTACAGGTGGATTTAGTTTTCTTAAGAAATGGCAAGTGGGGTAAAAGGCCCACCACGCTTTGGGGCAAGAAGCCCAGGGGGCTTTTTACCCCATCTGATCAGTTGGACTTGTAACCAGTGGTGAAAGAGGACAGACTACATCTTATTTGTGCAATGAAGGCAGCAGGAGTCTGTCATCCTCTTATGTTTATATTTGCCCGTAAAAGGATGACTTCACTACTTATAATCGGCAGCTCACCTGGATCAATTGCTAGATGCACAGCAAATGGATGGTCTACTGCTGGTTGTTTCTTAGACTGGCTACATAACTTTTTTCATAATTGTTTAGCCAAGTCGAGCAGAAAAGCACATTACAATTCCAGATGGCCACCAGAGTCACAGGACTTTAGCCAGAGAGAATGGAGTAATGTAAAGAAAATTAGTCTACCTTTTTGACTTATGTCATTTTTGTTCTTATGTAAAACTTATCCATTATTTCTTTTATTTGTGTTATTCTTGGTGCTATATAAAAGTGAATTTATTTCTAATTGTGCTGCTACAGCTGTCATGTAGAGGAAGTGTCAGTTTATTTTACAAATTTGCTAATTTCAGTTCCTATGAATACCAAAAAGTTCTTTGGTTTTAAAGAAACTAAGAACTCTAAGATTAATTTTTGTATATTTTCCAACAATATTCTTGAATATTTTTGTGTGGAAGGTTGAATTTTTTATATTTAGCAAAAGTAGGCGTCTACTTTTCAATATAAATGGTAGTTTTCATGAAGTACCACAATATCTTAGGTATGGGGCAAAAAGCCCCCACCGTGGGCTTCTTACCCCACCCATTGGGTGTAAGGCCTCCTATGTTCTTTTTCTTCAGGTCATGTTTTTACTATCCTAAATTGTTAACAGCTTCTTATGATTATGGTCGTTGATACTCCAATAACAAAGCTTTCTAGAAATATCTCTGTTAGGTCAACAGCTGAATACTGGAGACTATATAAGCATTTCTCATTAAGGGGGCTTCTTACCCCCTCTCCCCTACTCTGAGGTTCAGGAATAACTTCTGTCTTTATGTTTTGTATTAAATTTAAGTGTTTTTGTGGTGTTTCGTTTTCCCCCATGAATTAATTTTTGCACTCTTGATATTATTTGAGAGCTATTCCACTGATTGTGGACTTAGCTTGTGGTTGTGAACAGAATTTAATTTTTAGTAACGGCAGAAAAGGACCGTTACAATATATATATATATATATATATATAATATATATATATATATATATATATGTGTGTGTGTGTGTGTGTGTGTGTGTGTGACCTTATAACTAGAAAAGATTGGAGAGAGAGAGAGAGAGAGAAAACACTACTGCATATCCAACTAATACCCATTGACACGGTAGTTCTGAAACTACAATAATGTCGAGATATTTCTTTTAAGCATCTCCATATGTGCATTTTAGATCCTGTATTTCATAAAATTTCAAAATGAACTTTAACTCTTAGAAAATTTAAAATTGAACCTTAATGTAAAATATATAAAATTTATATAAAACCATAATTATATTAAGTAAATATATATATATATGCATATATTAATATTATATATATATTATATATATATATATGATAATATATTACCATTATAGATATATATATATATAATATTATATATATAATAATATATAATATATATATATATATGTAAATATATAATGAATGCAGAGATTCAATCACCAAAGAATATCACGCTTCACACACTTCCTGGGCTCTCTCTCTCTCTCTCTCTCTCTCTCTCTCTCTCTCTCTCTGCCTCTCTCCCTCGTCTCTCTCTCTCTTTTATACAGTACATATAATATTGTATGAAATAATAACTCGCGTATCACTTATTTACTGATTTTTCACCTCTCTCTATCTGTTTTTTCGTTATTAATTCACAACTTAATTTGTTTATCTTTAGTTGTCCTAGATTTATGCAAATATGCATGAACGTACATATAACAAAGAATACCTTACACACTGCACATATCGACCCGTCTGTCTGTCATCATATCAGATCCCCTTCCAAGATTTCGTATAGTTTTATTTTCTTTTTTCTCCAGGGAAACGAATTGCAATAATATTGGGAGCTGGCGTCTCCAAACGACCGGAAGAAAATACAAAAGCGAACGGCTCGGGAAAAACAAACGGAAAATCAAATTATTCACTCGCTATTTGTTTTCAAATCAGTTGGTGACTGCGCTGTTGTTATCAGTTGTTTTCTGGCCAGATATTGCTGTTTGTGATGGTGGTAGTAGTAGTAGTACGTAGTAGTAGTCCTGTTGTTCTCATAATTTTGTGCATCATTATCATAAAAGTCATCCATATTAGTCGTAATAGTGTTGATACTACTTTCCTCACTTTCATTGGCAGCAATAGAAGCTGGAGTATTGGTACACATCGTCCTTCTCACCATCCCATTTTCATCATTTATCTCTTTTATCTCTAGTTGCTATCATCAGCGCAGTAACACCAGTAGTAGTAGTAGTAGTAGTAGTAGTAGTAGTAGTAGTAGTAGTGCCTTCCTTCTCCTCCTCATCATCAAAACAATTTTTAGTATTATGAGTATCATTAGCACCGTCTTGAACAAAACCAGCATCAATAACATCATCGTCAACATCCCCATCACTGCGTCATCAAGACTTCAACAGTATTTCCCTCATCAGCATCATCATCTTCATTATTACTGTCCTCATCATCAGCATCACGGTATCATAATGAAAATTCAGTATTACTGATCAGCATCATCATAAGCATCACCATCATCAGCAGTATCAGATGCGGTAGTGGAGGTAGATGCAAAAGTTCCGAATTCCGCCTTGAACATTAATTGATCAAAGCGACTTTCGAACGCCGCAGTCAGAACAACACTTTTCACTGAACGATTCAACCAAAGGTCGTTCATTTCACCAAGGAGACTTTGTTTCATTCTGACAGAAGAGCTTTGTCTTTCTGTGTTGTTTAAATGATGTGTTGTGAAGCTTTTATAACTAGAATGGAATATGTGAATTAGACATAAAGCCAGGCTCTGGGATTTATAATAATCGGATCTGTTTCTTTCAGATGAAATGTGCTGCATGTCAAAAGTGTTTCCTAGTGAAATTTCAGCTATTTCTGATAGCATATGGATTATACGCTTGTTAATTCATTGAAGAAGATGGGCTCATGATTTCCCAACTTCTTCGTTCGAATATGAATATGCATATATGATAGCAAAGTGTGATTATGCTCTCAATTTGTAAATGAATCTATAATTATCTGAAGACAAGGTCAGATGCAGTAACTGGTGAGACATTATTGATTGCATATAGATTATACTTTTGTTAATTAACCAAACTTGAAAGGAAAAAAAATCCCAGTTTATTCATAGGGATATACGTATATATATATATGCTTATATTGTATTAAAGTGTAATTATGCTTTAAAATTGTAAATGGATCTGTTCTTATCTGAACACAAGGTCAGGTAGCTACTGGTGAGCTTGATTTGATAGTTTCCTGTAGTTGCATCCGTTCCAGATAAGTATGTCATTCAGTCGCTCATAAAAATGTAATAAATATTCATTCTTGTTGGGTCAGACAGAAAATCTCATTAGTGTGGACTCCTAGAATATCTGCTGTAGGCATTTAGTAAAATTAAGTTGTTATTGAAAATTCATGCGCTTGTTTTTAGATTGAAATTAATAATAATAGTAATACTTGTCCCTTCCGACTGTCGTTCTTCCTTATCCTTGGGTCCTGTACATGTCAATTTTAACAAGTAGTTATGTTACGCTAATGCTCACATACATACTGACAATCTATTTACCTGTCTATCTGACTGCCTAAAAGGAAATTCACATTAATTATGCCTTTTGAAGTATTTTTCTTAATTCTGAACTGTAACCACTTGGTACAAAAACAATTTCGTCCTAGACATCGTGGAATCTTTCAATAACACATTGCTCCATATCCTCATTCCAAGTGTTCTGTGGACGTATTCGTTCAATATGCAAATAAAAAATGAAATTCATTAATCAACGAACTGAGAGAGAGAGAGAGAGAGAGAGAGAGAGAGAGAGAGAGAGAGATATCAACGCACTGTCTCGTTTTCATCCTTATGTAGCCCCTGGCTTCCTTTGGAAAAAAAGAGGAAATGATAAGAACGACATCCTAATCTCACACCTCTGGGGTCTTTCATGTCTTTGCATTAAATCCAACTTTTTCTAAACTTAATTGCTTTATACTACGGACTTGAGGCTCATCTCTATATCATCATTCTAGTTGAGTTGTTCCTATACCATACAAGATAATTAATTTGTTTTAAGTTGCAACGTTCCCTCTGTAGATTCTCTTTCTATTTTCAAGTTGCAAGGTTTCCTCTGTACATTCTCTTTTTAGTTTTCTGTAAAGGAAAACTATGTTATGGCTTTGTCTGTCCGTCCGAACTTTTTCTCTCTTCCCTCAGATCTTAAACACTAATGAGGGAAAGGGGGCTGCAAATTGGTATGTTGATCATCCACCCTCCAATCATCAACCATACCAAATTGCAGCCCTCTAGCCTCAGTAGTTTTTCATGCATTAATTCAGTATGTTATCTTATAAACCTCAGTTACCTTAAGATGTAATAGGGATATTTTCACCATTTATAAGATACAAATACTTTTGTATGTTCCCTTCTGTATACGCTCTTCAGTAAGCTCCTTTCTATATGATCCCTTCTGTATACTACCTTCTTTCTGTATGCCCCTTTCTCTATGCTCTCTTCTATGTGTTCCATTCTTATGCTCCCGTGTAAACCGCATTCTATATGCTCCTTTCTATACGCTATCTTTTGTGCTTCTGTGGAATCTGGAGAATGAATATGAAGAGGTTGAAGAGTGTACAGAACCTTTATCAATGTTTATACTCGGATATATTAATAACCATAATACGAAAACTATGAGGCTAAACGTAAATGACGAAACCCAACCAAAAACTCCTCTCTCTCTTTCTCTCTCCCCGTATGCTTCCAGTACAAAATGCTGTGCAAATATTTGGGCAGGTAGTTTCTTGCAATCGAAAAGTTTTCAAATATTGTCTTCTTACGAAAATCACATAATATAATTTTGAAGATAATTTTCTATAAATACTCAGATCTGACGTTTACCGTTTGCCTAAAATGAAAAACATTTCCATCTTTCCGTCATACACTTGTAATTCAGTCTGTATCATTTCCATTACGTGTATGAAGCAAATGCAGTGTCTAAATAGGTTTGCAAGCAATAATTGACGAATTTCTGTATAGTGGCAGAAGACAAAGCAAAAGCATGGCCTACTACATTATACCACCATGATAATTTTAAGAGTAACCAGTTATCAACAGAATCATCATTGTTGCATAATAGAAAATGGCTGATAGGTCAAAAATTAAATTCAGGTATATCATGTCAATCACGTATTCAATCATTTATTGTTGAATGGACACATACATTTCAGAAAACATCTATTGTCTCCAGCTCATGAAACTGTACCAAAATATAAAAAAATAAAATGTATAATTCAATTTCATCATTAGATTACCGTATTGGTTTGGGGGACCACGTGGCCACTTCCAGTCCTTTTTCCACAGAGGAAATTCAATGTATTTTTGCTCAAAATAGAGGACCTGGCGTCATCTATTGACAGGACGACGGCTTTTTAATAAGTGGGGGAGTGATGGTCTCAGAAGTTTGTTATAATTCTTTTTTTCTCATAAACTAAAGAATCAAATCAACTGGAATATCTAGAGTATCATTTTATTAGAATAACACCCCCTTTAATGTAAATATCTTAACTTAATATAATGTCGATAAGAAGTCTATAATCTTAAGTGAAGATGAGTTTCATCCACACTAAAAATTCCTTCGTCCAACCTAGTGCCACGTAGATGTAGGACTGCCAACAGAAAAATAAGCATTCATGTGTTGTCACTGAGAGGTATAAAACGATTCTGTCGTCACATAAAAGTATAAAAGAGTAATATTAATTCTTTACTACTTTTAGCTTGTTAATTATAAATAAAGTGGTACATTCTCGTGGATTATCTTCGTCATGTACGTGGAAAGTCGGCAATTCTGACAGCGCCGGGTCTATGGAATGTAAACAATACCAACAAAAAGTAAGAATTTCGTCTTATCAAGAAGAAATATACAACGATTATCAGCAGACAATTTAAAAGTATAGAAATAGATGTACATTATTTATTATGTTTAGCAAGCTAAATAACTTTTAAGGTGGTACACTGACGTCGGAGTCCTTCTTTGAGAATCGTGGAGGTTGGCTATTCCAACTTCACCGTCTCCAAGAAGGGACAACAACTCTGCTGTTTTAACGTTTTACGTTGAACGAATGTTTTTACTTGAAGCAGAGAATTATAACATATTCTAAATATATTCTACCTAGTTGAGTTATGTTATTCTTTATTATTTTTACCTTGTTAAATTATAATCAAAGTAATGCATTTTCATGGATTACGTGGCAAGTTGGTAATTCTGATAGGGACGGGTACAAGGAATGTAAACAATACCAACAAAATGTAAGAATTTCGTCTTATCAAGAAGAAATATACAACGATTATTATCAGGAGACAATTTAAAAGTATAAGAAACAGACGTTTATTGTTTATTATTTTTTAGCAAATTAAATAATATTTAAGGTGGTACATTGAGAATCGTGGAGGTTGGCATTTCCAACTGCACCGTCTCCAAGGAGGGGACAAGACCTTTGCTCTTTTAATGTTTTACGTTGAACGAAGGTTTTTACTTGAAGCAGAGAATGATAATATATTCTAGGCATATTCTATCTCGTTGAGATAAGTATTTAAAGAAGCAAATGAATGCATAAATGATTATATTTAAGTTAATATATTTAGATGAGAATATTTAAATGAGTCTATTTCAATAATAAATAGAGCAGGCAGGGCACATCGATATTCATGAGGTTTATAAACCGAAGGATGGAAGATGGGTGATGAGAAGATGGGGGCTGCAACAGAAGATGGGAAATGCAATAGATGGGGGAGAATGCAACAGAAGACAGGGAATGCAACAGATGATGGGGGATGCATTGCACGTTGTACAGAAAACTCGATCGTTTCTTCGGCGCATTTTTTTTTTATTCTTGAAATGTATATATCAAAAGTTACCTTCTAATGTCTAACATGTTGTGCAAAATCTTAGCGGAAAAAGTATTTCTAAGAAAACTAAAACTAAAACCCACTATCTTTCAGACATGAAACAAACGAATATTAGTGCCAAATGAAAAAGATTTTACAAGGAAGTCTGTCAAAACAATCTAATTATTTCTAAGTCTGGCAGAACTGAAGAACGAATCGGGTTCGGTAAGGATTTCTTGAGCATTAAATACAAAAACGGGCTTCAAATCTAAAGAAGCTTTGATCGCCTTCTTGCGTCAAGTACATTTGGTAATCACGCACCAAGAAAGCTTCAGAGAATAATGGAAAATGAGGAAAATACAGTAACTTCTTTCATTCGGCTATTTTCATTATATTTCCACACAATTACGTATATCTTACCATGCTTGCAATTAGAGGACATCATACATATGCGAGAGACGCCGCCCGCCCCCTACAAAAGGATAAGCATCAGAGGACGAGATCATTATAACTGGAAAATTCATGTCAGAGAGAGAGAGAGAGAGAGAGAGAGAGAGAGAGAGAGAGATAAGAAAAAAAAAGGCATTAAAAACCGATGCCAAGCTGACAAACATTGACTTTTTGAGAGCCCTCTTTCGAGCCGGAATGATCGCTTTGATGTGATGGAGCTGAAGATTCCTTTTCAAAACTCTTCACACACACTGTGATACAGAGAGAGAGAGAGAGAGAGAGAGAGAGAGAGAGAGAGAGAGAGAGAATAGAAAATAACAGAAAGCTGAGAGTAGAAATATAACAGAGAGAGAGAGAGAGAGAGAGAGAGAGAATAGAAAATAACAGAAAGCTGAGAGTAGAAATATAACAGAGAGAGAGAGAGAGAGATAGAATAGAAAATAACAGAAAGCTGAGAGTAGAAATTATCCAGAGAGAGATAGGAGAGAGAGAGAGAGAAAGAGAAGAGAATAGAAAATAACAGAAAGCTGAGAGTAACGAAATATAACAGAGAGAGAGAGAGAGAGTAGAGAGAGAGAGAAAATAGAAACGAGTAGTCAGAGGAGAGAGAGAGAGAGAAGAGAGACAGAAAGCTGAGAGTAGAAATATATCAGAACGAGAGAGAGAGAGAGAGAGAGAGAGAGAGAGAGAGAGAGCTTTACTTGTAAAAATGAACCTAAAAAGGGAATCAATAGCTCTTTGAAGGGTTTTTGAGTCTTAAAAGGAGCGATCTACTAATTTTCTCCTTCTCTCTCTCTCTCTCTCTCTCTCTATCTCTGCGTGGGTGTGTGTAGGTCTTCAAGGTTAGTAAAGAGCTAACAAATGAAAGGAGAGAGGAGTGAGAGGGGAAGGAAAAATCACTGCACCCTTCTAACTGAAATAGGAGGGTTATTTGAGAAACTTTTAGGTGTTTGGGAAGCCTTTCATTGCTAGCGATACTCTAACGTCTTCATTTTTATCTTTTCCACGCTGTGATGATATGGTGGACCTCTCACTAAAACTAAGACAGAACTTTTACGGATAACGATTCTCCGGGAGTCATAGACAACGACTTGTAGCTTCTTGAGCCGACAGACGCCATCAGAGATAACAAGCTCATCGTTAAATGTTTTGTAACATAACTTTTGTGATCAATTAAAATCCTTACAATAATAAGAATGCTTGATTTTCACATTATTTCCTACAAAATTTGGGCATTCTATTTTCACGTTCTCATGGCCTGACGCTTGCCAGACTTTTCCTCACTTCTACTCATGATTCCAGGCCAATGGAACCTCCTTCTCAACGATGCTTTTCCTTATTTTTCCAGAGGGTCCAGTAAGAATGCTTGAGATTTAATTTTTTTGCGGGAAAATTAAAGCATTTTATTTCCACGTTTCCGTAACTGACGCTTGCCAGACTTTACCTCATTAATGCTCATGACTCCAGGTCACTGGAACCTCCTTCTTAACGATGCCTTGCACTCCTTTTCAAGAGGATCCAGCTATCACTTGATGGATCTGCCTTCGGTGTCACCTCTAATGTCTGAGACCAGGCGCCGGTTTTGACTCCCTCGCGTTCCAGTTACTCATTTTGACTTCGGGTTCAGGAAGAGACAAATACTGCAGAATGGAAGCTGGCATACCATAATTTCTCATGACCTTGGTACTAGTGGGTCTTGGACATCTCACATACTTATGACTCCTCTTTCTGATGTTAGTCTACCTTCCTTTCCTTCTTCTTTATCTTCTTGAACTTTTAATGTCAAAAGTTGAGTAAAAAAAAAATCCAGAATATTTTTCCATATGTTACTATTTTTTTACGGACGAAATTCTATTGAAAAATTTGTGGTTGCCCATTATTACATTGTTTCAAACACAGATGTCATGTTCGAGTTTTGAACTCTCTCTCTCTCTCTCTCTCTCTCTCTCTCTCTCACTCTCTCTCTCTCTCTCTCTCCTCTCTCTCTCTCTCTCTGTAGTTAAACATTCCTCCCTATAATTTTACTAACGTTCCTATAACATCAATGTCTGTGTAGTTAAATATTCCTGCTCAGCATTTTACTAACGTTCCTATTAAGATACGAATGGCAACTGTTTTGCTATATCATTTTGCACCGGAAATGCCAAGGTCTTTCATGCTGAATAATACATATATTAAATTCATCACTTTGATGATTGTCATTATAAGCGCATTCCATTAAGGTATTAATACATATCCATTAGGGTAGGGCAGCAAATGCATTCTCGATGCTCTTAGTGTAATAATCTAATCATCAGAGGAAAAACGTTTCAATATCGTCCTTGGGTCTTGGGGTCCAAAGTCATTACATTTGTTCTTCACTTCACTTTTATCTTACATAGGAGGCCGCAGAAGAAGAAATGGCAAATCATATTCAGATTATTGTTACTTTTGATTACTTTCAGTTACAGCAACACTCGATAAACAAATCAATGTGCAGCTGTGACTATCTATTGTCAGAGATGGGTTGGACTATAAACCATTAAAATTGATTTGCAATAGACCGTGATGGTCCAGCTATAAACGTGAATTTTTGTTGCGATTGTTTCGTTTTCTTAAGCTTAACATCAGTCTATAAGAAATAAATGATAGAAATTTCCATTACATTAAAGTTCATAATTTAAAGGCGATTCCTTCTCTAAAGTGATAAAAATTGCGAGAGAGAGAGAGAGAGAGAGAGAGAGAGAGAGAGAGGTGCTAATTATAATTAATGCAACAATTCAGCATGCTGTAGATGACACTTTATACACTTTTTAATAACAACACCAAAGGCAAAGAGAAGTGACTCCGTCTGAAGAGCGCCCGCTTTATTGCAGCTTTGAGTCTGGTCATTTCTTGCGTGGATGACCACCAGGAATGCCTGACGCCACAGGTACTTAAATACTTAAAATATCGATGGACAGAGATTTTGACTACCACCCTTATCCCAAAATTACCTGTAATCAAAACTGATCAGTGGCAAATCAGGGAAAGTCAACACATTCAAGAAATCTGCGACCTGTCGGAGTTGTATATGACACCCACACAGGTTTCTCACTCATCTCGATTAAAGTTCAGCAAACAAGGAGCCCAAGCAAACAATAACTAGATTTGTAAACGACTCAAGTTGCATATAGTTGTAAAAAAGGAGATAATAGGAAGAGTAGTAAATAATCGTCACTCTCCTCCAGTCTACTCTCTTTTATTGACCCTAACAGCAAAACCGTGTCCTCTGTACTGAGATAGGCATATCAACTAAAGGAAATGAAAACCTATAACTTTGCATTGTATAAGAAGAAAACAAATTGCGAACTTCAATAAAGGTACCTATAACTGATTCACTTAAGGTAGATTCTCGGATGAGCCTTTTTCTTACGAGACGTTTGTTTGGTGGCCGCTGATTGGCTCGTACCGGGAGGTAGGCAGCTCCCAGCCAATCAGCGGCAGCCAAACTAACGTCTCGTAGGCATAGGGATCATCCAAGAATCTACCTTAAGTGAACCAGTTATAGGTAACCAGAAGTGTTGAGAACTTCAAAATTAGAAACTTGAAAAAAAAACCCTGCTATAACGGACTAGATCCTTATCACCAATTGTTCGCGGTGGGGAAGGTGTTCATGAAAACCTGTTTATTAAAATGGATAGTGAAAAAACTGACACGACAAAACATATATAGTTTTCTTAACCTAGACGAAGTGAGGGAAAAATAGGGCTAGACTAAGGCGAGAATACAAAGCAATTGCTCCGGAAAACTCGATTTCACGGAGTGAGGAAAAGAGTGCACACGGCAGATGGTGAAAGATACGAAACTCTGGTCATACCAAGAGAGGAAGCAATACAACAAATAAGCTGCAACGTAAATGACAAACAGAAGAGAAATGATATTCCCTTCTGATATTCGGGAAACTGATATGCATTTCCACAAAATCAGGTAATATTTTGTAATGCTTATTAATTCTTCATTATCTTATGCTACGAAGAAATTTTACGCATATACTGCAACTATAATATCCCATTAAACAGAAAAGAAAATTAATGAAGTAGAGAGAGAGAGAGAGAGAGAGAGAGAGAGAGAGAGAGAGAGAAAGAATGAGAGAGAGAGAGAGAGGAGAGAGAGAGAGAGAGAGAGAGAGAGAGAGAGAGAGAGAGAGAGAGAGAGCTAGCATATTGACTTAATGTCGTGAGATTTTATCGTTAGTTTTCACTGCATCAAATGTTATAACCGAGATGGAAAGAATCTTATCTTTCAGTTAATCTTAATAGTTAACTTTGACATTAATCATTACCGAAGAAGCAAAACATTTCATTACACTAGCTATGATATAGCATGCAGTTCCAAATACACTTATAACAAATATACATTTTATATAATGAAATTACCGAAGACAATAGTGTCAGGTACCGCTCTCACAGAGAGAGAGAGAGAGAGAGAGAGAGAGAGAGGAGAGAGAGAGAGAGAGAGAGAGAGAATCATAAATCAGTACTACAAGATATACCAGTTCTTTCAAGTAAATAATTCTTAGCCATCGGTTATTTTCTATTTGCATCTTCAAAACACTACCCATGGTTTAAAAGTGTGCATATTTGGCTGGACAAGTAACACTGATGTTTATAGCTCAATAAACCTACCACTAATTTCCATGTGCTTCTGCTTTTAATTTGGACGGAGATGCGTATCTTCAAGGGCACACATCTTAAAACAAAAATATTTACTTTTGACGTGCAGTTTTCTCTTTCTCTCTCTCTCTCTCTCTCTCTCTCTCTCTCTCTCTCTCTCTCTCTAAAAATCAATCAATCAATCAATCAAACGTACAGACTCATAAAAGCGTCGTTTTAATGTCACAGTTGAAATGGAATTAGTACTGCCTTCAAATCCTGCACATCAGGCAAAGGTCACTCAAGCCTAACAACACTATTATCAAGAGAATTCTACCTTGTAATGATCAAGGCCTGTTATGATGAGTAGCATATCATAGAAAGCAAACATGGTGAGGAATCCTTTTAAAAAACTGCGAATCTTATATAACATTTGTATAAGTCAATTTTTTTTATGGTGTTTTTACGTTGCATGGAACCGGTGGTTATTCAGCAACGGGACCAAGGGCTTTACGTGACTTCCGAACCACGTCGACAGTGAACTTCTATCAACAGAAATACTCATCTCTAACACCTCAATGGAATGCCAGAGAATCGAACCCGCGGCCACCGTGGTGGAAGGTCAAGACCATACCGATCACGCCACTGAGGCGCTTGTCCGTCAAGGAAAAATAACCTATGAATGCCACACCGGAAGGGAATGAATGAAAGTTTGAGGGTGATTTATTCATGTAAAGAATGGAGCCAAATTCGCGACAATTCACAGTAAATATGAAAGCTCAAGCTCAGTTACTAAGGGAAGAAAAAGCAAAACAAAACAGAATTATTGGCTGAACGAGAATCTCCCTTTTATTCTTTAAATCTTCACCTGAAAACCTTTATGGACACATAAACCCACGAGGGCCTAACGGGGGAATCAACCTGCAGAGAGAAAGAGAAAGAAGTCATAGGAAAAGGTGATATATAAATAATTATGCGGACTAGAAAATAAAAAAAATATGAGGGACTAGAAAATAAAACTGATGCACCTGAAATTCAAGAGAAGTCAGCAGAGAGCGGGAATGTTTTGCTCCTCGCTTAAATATTCGGAGATTAGAAGATTCTACAACGGCACTAGGTAAACTATTGACACCTTTGTTGAAGCCGAGATATAATTCCTAGCAGATCATGTACGGAAAAAGGATGGAACCATTATTCCCAAAGTGTGGCAGAGACTGGAACATTTCACGATCAAATGAAAAATGCGGTAATGAACACGCGAACGCAAATCAAAAAACAAAGAAAAACAATCAACGACACATCTGTTCGTGATTACTATTCGTTAATTAGCAAGTCACAGAGCCCAAAAGCCTGTGAGCATTAACGCTGATTTGAATGACTGATCTACAGTCAATACAGAAAAAAAAGTGGTTCAGTAATAAGAGTCTTGGTTCAACGAATCCGATTTTCCGGTCGAGGAATAAAGTAAGAATGGAACTGGAGAACGATTTCGGGATTAATTAAAAGGGATCAACGGAGAAAATGAGAGAATAAACAAGGATGAGATTTTGGGGAATAAACTGGGAACAAATTAAAATAGGTCGACGGAGAAATTTGGGCAAATTGCTTCTTTACGGGACTTTGACCATTCTAACATATCACTGTTTTATCGAATGAAATCTCGGAGATAGGACAGCCTTCATTAATAAATTTTTTTTTTTATTTTCAGGTGTAAGAGCAGTTTATTTCTGTTTAAACAAGCAACTCTTGAACAGGATTAAAACAATTTTTCATGGGCAGGAAATGACTACTTTCTCACAACTGCGATGCAATTTAAGCTGATGATATTTTCCCAGTCTGAAAATAATTTACAGAAATCATGCGACAATTGATTTTTCTCAAACACTTTTACATATAAAATTATGCATTTTGTAGAAAACTTTAGTCGCTTTATATGTATATACGGAACACTCATTAGCAGTGGTTCGAACTCTCACACTGTTCCATTCATCTCTATCTCGCACGAGGTCAGGTGGAGAATGTAAGACAACAGCTTAGGCTGAAGTTTTGGCGGAAGAGAGGGATGGGAGGTAAAGAAATTGATGTTTTTTTATGTAGGAATGATTACTGATAAGAAAGAGTTCGATACCCAGGTAAAGAGAAAATGGTAAAAAATAACTGGTGAATGTTACTTCGTTTATTTCCTTTTAATAAAGGCTAGTTGCGGTAGGAGTGTCCAAAACAGTGCAAGGATATCTGGAACTCAAGAGGTTCTGATGGTTATTATCCATCAAAGCTTAATAATTTTGTAAAAGGAACTTTAACTCGCACATTATAACTTTTTACTCGGTTAATCTTGTCTTTGTTGCAGGCCATGATTGTAGCAGACGAAGTAGGGAAATCATATTTTTTAGAATTTTATTACTAACGTTTATTTCTTTTCAGTTCACCCGAGCGTCTCCGTGTGCTATATATAAACCGTCTGACAGCAAATACAGGTTCAACTGAGTCAAGAATAATGTGCAAGCTAAAATTCCTGTTGTAACGCTAACTAATTCTGATGGAGTAATAGCCACAGTGACCTCTTAACATCTTAACTTTCGCATCCTTTTTGGGGGACTCTTATCACTACAAGCCTGATCAAACGTGCTTTCTTTGATGTACAGAAATGAGACAAAAAGTCTTCTACTATTTCCAAGAAATACGACCAGTAAGTAGCTCTGGGTCTTTGATCCTTTGGCTGCTGATGTCTTGATCACGGTCCATCAGATACGAACCGGAGCCTTCGATTTGGAAGTACTGCCACCCCACCCGCTCCCTTCTCTTCCTCATCCTCCTTCTTCTTCTTTAGGAGGAATGTAAGCCAGTAATGTTAATGTATACTTTATTTGACCACGGACAGCACTCCATTGGATATCAGAACTTGATTAAGTGTACCTTCCATTTCAAGGTACTCATGTTGATGTAAAATGGAGCAAACCGTTATTGTTCTTCGTCTTTATCAGAACGTGTGTAACCCAGTAATGTATTTCCTTTATCTGCTCCCTAAAAGAATTTACATAGTCACCAAAACAAGGAGGAATAAGAATTTGATTTCAAGGTGTTTATATCCAGTTATCCGTCTTTTCGTATGCAACCAGTTATCCATCTTTTTGTACGCACGATAGTTATGTAGTTATCCATCTTTTCGTATGCTTGATAGTTATCCAGTTATCCATCTTTTCATATGAACGATAGTTATCCAGTTATCCATCTTTTAGTATGCACGACAGTTATCCAGTTACCCATCTTTTCGTATGAACGATAGTTATGTATTTTCTGCTTATATCCGAAGTTAACCGTCTTCATTAAGTATGCACGCCGGTTACCTACTTTCTTATCTCATCATAGAGGTTCACTATGAAAACGCGGTAGTGTAGTCCTTCGTTTTCATGGTGCTGGTATCGAGGAAAAGAGGAAGAAACCTTTTCTTGTACTTGTGGTTTTCTAGAGGTGCCTTTGTTAAATGCTAGCACGAAAAGGTATTTATGTAAACCAATAGTGCATTACCTTATCAAACTTATTGGTACAGAGAGGAAATTGCATAAGCCAGTAATGTGCTTTGCTTACCTCCTCCCGGAAATCAGACGATTAGAATGAACAGAACAACATGGTAAGGTGATTTTTGACATGAGTCATATTTTCTGACAAGCAAGATTTAGAAATGAAGGACAATGGACTTTTATGCAACACCATAAATCTTTGTAGCCGCAGGGAAGACCAACTGAAGATGATATTTTATGTAAGGTGCAGACTAAAAGTACTCAGTTAAATACAATTTTTTATTCAACAGATCTCAGTCTTAGTAAGTGTTCTAATAAGGCCACCCTCATTTATAAGTTTAAGGGTAATCTACAATATAAGTCTAATTTTAGCTCATAGCAAATTTAATGTAATTTTCTCCTCGTTGCCCGTGCAATTTACGAAGTTAATATTTTGTAGTAAAATAAAATTAAGTTTATAAAATTTCAGAGGCACTGTTTACAAGTCTTTCTTTCACCCTGTCCTGTTTCTCCTTTTATAGGTTTAATTTTGTATTTTTCTTTCCAGTTTATTGATGGCGTGCATTAGGAACTTCAAACCAATCCCGTTTCGTTTCCCATCCATTCGGTGTAGAAGCAAAATAAGGATGATGTAGTTTTCAAGCGACCGCCGTCGACACAACCCTGATTATTGATTTTGCCTGTCTAATATTTCCTCTTTATTTTATTCTATTTCTAGATCCAGACACTGAAGATGAAGTTAGTAAGAAGTTTGGACTTAGGACAGAAGAGGAAAAGGAAGTTCGCAACGTTCGGGGATGCTTCATTAACCGAACCATAACTTCATAACCTCTTTTCGACCTTTCAGAGAGCTCGCATGTTGACGCCCAGTTACAAAACTCTGACTGTCTGTCTGTCTATCTGTTTGTTTGTCAGTAATTAAAGAAAAAAGTTTCTTCTTTCCTTCGGGCAGTTCTTTTGAAACTACTCTCTTTCTATTATGTAAAAAAAAACTTTCCTCATTTTTCGACGAGTCCTTTTGAAGCTTTGAGTTTTCATAAAATAACTCGACCCTCTCTCTCTCTCTCTCTCCTGCTCAATAAAAGTTTTGCTTGATTTTTGTGTCGGTTCCCTTTAGCCTTAGTAGTCCAGTGAACGTCAAAGGACTTATAAATAGCAATCTACTTAAATATGGGACTAAAACCGTAGGTCTTTTGATGTCTCTTACTGAAACCATCAACAGATATTATGTCAGAGATTGAATCATTGCACCCCGGTGATGTCAGGGCGATTTTCAGTTATTTATTAGGGAGGGTCATTTACTGAGAGCAGGCGTGTTATTGGGCGTTTTTAAAATAGCCTCAGAGATACTTCTGAATGGGCAACTATACATGGACAGATACCATGATCAAACTAATTTCCAAGCAGGTAAATCCTCCTCCTGTTCTAAGGAATCCTTAGATTTAAGGATTTACCCAAGCGGGTAAATCCTTAAATCTAAGTTTTCTTGAGTCGTCCTTGATTACAAGTAGGTAAATCCTTTTTCCTATCATAAGGAATCCAAGTCCGTGTTGATTCGTCCCTGATTACAAGTAGGTAAATCCTTATTCCCATCATAAGTAATCCAAGTTCTTCTTGAGTCGTCCCCAATTACAAGTAGGTAAATCCTTTTTCCTATCATAAAGAATCCAAGTTCTTCTTGAGTCCTTGATTACAAGCTAGTAAACCCTTTTCCTGTCGTAGGGAATCCAGGTCATAGAGAATTTGTCTCGCGTCACCCCTACTTAGAAGAATGGAAATCCCTTGAGTAGGTCGAGTTCAGCAGTCCACAATGGCCTTATCTTATCACTCTACACCTTACCGTACTCACGGGTCGATCCAGGACACGTGCCTGTTACGATAAGCCTAGCTTGATCTAAAATTAACCAATCGACAATGTTTTAATTCATCTACTTTAGAACCTTGCCGGGTGAGAGATCATACACACCTATATATATATATATATATATATATATATATATATATAATTATATATATATATATATATATATATATACATATATATTCTTACGTATATAATTTAACCATCCAAAACAGGATACCATCAAGATACATGAAAATTCATGTACTTAACCTTCGTGTGACATAATTTCCTACCAATAATAGAAAAACTCACAAAAATAAATAACCGGGCAGGATCTGCATTTTCTCTATAAATAACTGCATTGTGAAAAGAGCCATCTTTTTTCTATTCTTTGGTGATTCTCTGCCGCAAAACTAATGCCTTAATTCTTCCCAAGTCATTAGGATGGAATTACTGCCCACTAACAACGCCAACAAAGACCATTATCTTTCCGCCAATTCATTAGAAAGCTTCCCACTGCCTTTCCTCCTACTTAAACAAGATAAACCTTTCCTTGGAGATTTCTAACTTTCATCTCGGCAAAGGAAAGAAGAAAATCGCAAGAGAAACCGAGGAATATTGCAACCTTTACACACACGGTCGAGTGAATTTCTCGTGAGTCAAGAGTCGAGTTTTTTTATTTTATTTTATTTTTCTTTTTTGTGATACGATCTAAATCGGAAGGTGGAAGATCTTTCCGATAAAAGGACTCTCCGGTAAAAGATGTTTACGTGAAACGGAGATTGTATATCACGAAACCTTATTGCAAACCTCATAATTTAAATTCTCCGCAGTGATGTCATTTTGGGGAAAGCTACCAAATAAGTAAACAAGAAAATTGACGGGATGTTATTCTGTAACAGGCAGCCAATCAGTGCATAATTGAGGCTATACATTTTAGTCAGTGTTGCAGTTTTATTAAAAGTAATCAGATACAAGTTTAATGTTGTAATACCGTTTTAGGAATTAATCTATGAAACAGAAGGAAAGAACACATCTTTATCGATATATATATTTATATATGTATGTTTAAATATAACTTTGATAACATTTAAACTTCCTAATCTGACGCGACTTTGCAATGGTCAACCAACAAATCAATGATCAAGATTTAAGCTTATCTGTAACGCCTCCATTACGTAAAGATCATTCAACAAGTTATTCAAGAAGGTTTTATCAAGAAATGAAGAGGAGGAGTAAAGAGGAAAACTGTTTTCCACAGAGATCTTTGTATCATCGATTCAAACCGGCAGAGCTTTCAAACTGCAATGGATCCGCGTGCGCTGGAAACTGACGCCAGTGCTTCCTGAAATAAAAGCGAGGAAAGGTCTTCAAAAATCAGGATTTACCGTTGCCTGGTAATTGCTCTGGCAAGGAATCGAAACAGTGTCAGCTGAGACCACGAAGAAGGAAGACTAAAAGTCATTTCACTTTGTCAAAACTTAACGAGTAAAATCCTCGTCGAGATAGTTTGCTTGATACCATGAGGACGACGTATGTGAGGACGAAAAATAATTTCGTCCAGGTTTGAAAGATTCTAGTCAGAAGACTGCAATAATATTGACGTGGCAATTACGAGTCAGTTGATGTCCAAAATAGTCATACACAGGACAATGAGTAAGTAGGTCACTATTCCTCAAAGATATAACGATACAAAACGACCGTAGTTAAAGAGCGTGATAAGAATACGAAATTAGTGCCCACACACATATATATATTATATAAATGTGTGTGTTTGGGTGTTTATAACACACACACACACACACACACACACACCACACACATATATATATATATATATATATATATATATATATATATATATATCTAACAACGGGAGCATCGCCCCCATTATTCTCATATTTGGTAAGCGTTTTGCCAAGGGCGGAAGGCGAATTAAGTCTGGTAACACTTTCTCCCCCCCCCCCTTCTCTCTCTCTCTCCCTCAGACCCTGACAATAGCCTCTCTCTCTCTCTCTCTCACAACTCCACTCCATCATCTAAGGTCACCAAATCAGAGTCGGAGCTACAAAAATATACGTTTATTCAAAGTAAAGTACTAACTGAATAATTCAGATTCTTACAGGATAATTAATAGAATGATAACTCATAGTTCAATTAACTCAGATAACCCCCCGTGAAATAATAGTCTTAATCAGTAATAGTCAAACAACAATTATCTCCTCTCCAAAATATAGTCCCCTCCACTAGGACACTTAGTCCCTTCCACTGGATCCGCCTGTTTAAAAGACAGGAGAACACACTAATGAGCACACACAAGTGTAAAGACAAAGTCAAAATATTAAATGAAATAGAACATCTTTACAAAATATCAAAACAGACAACTAAGTCACAACTTTGGCTAAACCACAGAAACTCTTACCCATTGCAGCTTGGAATATCACACACTGAAACAAATATAACTTTCGCAGAGCTATCCCGGCATTCTGCCTTTTCTCCCCGTAGCTGTCTCCATCCTTCTGCCTAGTTACCTTCCATTAAGAACGAAAGAGGCGCACACGTACAAACAAACTCACGCCCTTCGTCCACACCCAGAAACCACTTCCAACTGGTTTCAAAGTCATCTCTTGAACTCACATACGTACAGGACGACCATTGACCTGCTTGGACTCTGTCTCCATGGGAAGTTAAATATAATGAATCTGTACATTCCTCCTTTTTACAGATTAGCTCGGCCACCATCCTGGCTAGCCCCTGCCTAGCCACAGGCCACATAAAACAGCTCATATAAAAAAAACACATTGGCCAGCTCAAAACACAAAATATAGTAATAACTGCACGTCTCTGGCAGCACAAAGTAATGTCTATCATGCTTCATCTCCAAAAACAATTGGGTGTATAAACTTTTCTCATTTTGGATTCTTGAATATCCCTCTTTGTCTGCAACTGCAACTCCACAGACTCGTAACACGCTGTAGGAAGGTGAAACGTCTCCTAGTGGAAGACATCCAATGGCTCCCGTAGACCCAAAAGCGCTGCAGAACTCTGTAGACTCGCAGAAACTCTCGTAATTAGGCAAACGACAGGAACATCTCTGCAACGGCTGGTGGGCGTCTTGCTAGCATCGGGGAACGACGATTATGATGTGTTTAAGTATGTCAGTCAAGTCATCAGTCAATCAAAAAATAACTAATCCCAGACATACTTCTATCAAATAATGACCACAAAAATTCAGAAATACTAACTGAACGTCTCCCAATTAACTCCATTAATATGACCACTAAACTAATTTCTAACTTCAACTAGTGAAGGAACTCCAAGGATCACTAAATCATAAGTCATTATCACAACCCCGCAAAGAAAAAAAATATTAAATTCTCTAACTTAATTCTCCAATAATAAAAAAAAACTTCACCAAATTCACACACTCACACTCACAGGAACTCCACGGACTTCTGTCATCACATTTCAAACTCACAAATTCTCACAAGTAAAAAAACAGAAAAAGTAATGAGCCCAAGAAAAAAAAAAAAATCATGTAACAAGCCCAGCCCCAAAATTATCACAAAAAAATGTTCTCTCAAGCTCTGATATTTCAACAACCCACAAAATCAGTAAAAACTCTCTAATGACTGACAGCAAAAACCCTTTACTGCTCACATAACTAATTTCAATGAGACTTAATGTCAAACGCCCATTTATGTAATTCACAAATCCCAACAAATTACATCTCCCGTCCTAAAAGAAATGCTATTTAAAGTTCAATTCCCAATTACATCCCTCGTAGGAAAAGGAAAAAAAGGAAAATAAAAAAAAGATAACAAGAAGTGAACTTCCCCATCACAAAGCACATGACATATGCATGATATACATAACCCTACTTTTTCCCCATAAATGCCATATGCATAGTTACGGAATTTTGCCATTGCAACTTTTCCATCTATCGGACAAAGCCAGAAAGCAACCGCTTTTACACGTGCATTTTCATGAAATGCTATGGTCAACATTTCCAGATATTGCAAAAACTCTGAGCAATCACCACAAGAGGAAAAGAGTCAGCAACCAGACTCATCACAGCATTTTCAGCAAAAATCTACCTGCGAACACGTCAGGTGCTCGGACTGCAGCATAAAAATGTCTAGTCAGACTCACAACTTCAGAAACTCATGATTCTCAAAAAAAGGTTCTATACTGACACCACGTAAGCACATTTCTCAAAATTATCTCCAGGATATATTTAAGGTGCTCAAAAATTGTCTCAAAGACATAACTCTCACATGATACTGCCCAATTATATAAAAAATTATCACCTATTCGGGATAAAAAAAACTACGGTAAACTCACAATTCCATAATTATATGCCACCAAAAAATAACTCACTGGTGAATATAAAAAATCACAACATCTCCATAAACACAGTAATGCCACTCGCCTCACGAAACCAAAAAGAACCACAGAACTCTTCTCTTGGCTCGTAAAAACTCCAAGAATTCAACTGAAAAACTCATAACCACAAAAAAAAGGTCACCCCCAAAGATTAATGCCATCCCCATATATATATAAATCACCATATTGTAATAACACCACACCAGTGATAAAAATATTACCTCCATTTAATTAATAACTACACCACAACACCATATTTCCTCTTATTTCACCAATAACCACGTGTTAATAAAACCACCGCTCCAGTAACAAAAAATATTCACCTCTGTTTTGCCAAATAAGAAAATACTTACCTCTATTTCACCAATAACTCCATGTGGAATAAAACAAGTCTCCAAAAAATATTATATCTCCAAGCAGGATAATAAAAAATGTAACTCCATCTCCAAAAAAATGCACTCAAAGCACCTAGCTGACACACTCAAAAAATATTGCCCCATGTCTCCTCATAAAGGTGTCTCCATTTGCAACAAAAATGGCTGCAAAATAATTAAACTAAACATAGCTCTCACCACCATAGGCCTAAACTATGGAATATTTCCAAAAAAAATAAAAAAATCAAATGGTCAAAATATTATATCACAAATTATTTCTCCAATTCTCCAGAAAATAACTCAATGTTATAGTCAAAAACTATAAACTCTCTGTTTAGCATAACTGCTGACAAAGGCAAAAACTCGGCAAATAAAATTGCCCAGGGAATTCTAGAAAAAATCACTAATGTGCCTCATAACTCATTATAACAAAACTCCAAATTCAAAGTGTCTAAGCAAAGACTTCTCCATATGCACTCTGGTATAAGCCACTAGAAACTTAGCCAAGTTTCCTATCTCTGGCAAAGTTGTCACAAATACAACAAAGGTATTGTGCAAGAAACCCACAACTTCTGGAACACAAATATCCAGAAAAAAAATGTAGTGCCATTTCGTATGCATTCACAAAAATGTAAAAATTCTCCCATAAATCTCTCTGCTGCATCAAACAGCTGAAATTATAACACATTCCCGAACAATGACTCCAAGTCACGAACTGAGACATTAAAAAAAATTCACACAAACTGGAGAGAAAAAATAAATTCAAATTCACCCTTTTTTGGAAGTTAGCGATGGCTAACTTCCAAAACAGGAAAAAAGAAATATCAACGGCACTGTTAACTATCCCTGTGACTCACGAGATGTCAAGCAATTCTCTGCTGAACTTACAAAAAAAAAAAAAAATGTGTTGTTAGTTCCTCCCCCCCCCCAAAAAAAAAAAAAAATTTCACCACCCTTGATAGCATTACAACAACCATGTTAGTATATAAAAAACAGATCACCAGTATTAGTATAAATGTTAATGTTAATGCTTGCACATTCACCAAAAAAATCAGCACAAAATTCACCAAAAGTTCAGCAAAATTCAGCACAATTCACCAAAAATTCAGCCAGATTCATCACCCATGAACCACTGACATATTCTCCAAAGTCATAGAAACTCAATAAATAATTGACCACAAAACTTCTCCCATAATTCATTGTAATAATCCTCCATAATATAATTATCTGTAATAATTATAAAATAATCTCCCATGAAATATCTCAAATCTCCTGTAAAATAAGTCTCAAGTAATGATAATTCTACTTAAGTAACCCCCCGTAAAATATCTCAAGTAAGGGCATTAATATTGCCATTCCCCAATATTTATCATATAGCCACACCAAAATCAACACCATTTCACCAGTATACACCACAATTGCCATACCAAAAATCAACACCACTCACCACTAGGCATATACAACCCCATTACCACTCCCGGGTATCATCATCATTCAGTACTCATCACCAGCCAGCACCACCGGGCATCACCATTCACCACCACTCGGCACCATTTTAAAGTAATCTCCTCAACACCAATCAAATCTCCATTTAAAAAATAATAATCTCTGTGTCCCCATTTATTATTATGCCTTCCAAAACATAAGGAAAACTTACACCACATCTATATGCATTTCATTTCCTTTTCTCTTCACTCAAGAGAAAGAAAAAAAAAATCTCTCTGAAAAAAAACCCTACGGGCATCTCACATTATCAACCAATATTATCAGCTGATGTCATTGGCATTGGAAATTCCTTATCCAAGGGCAAACTCGTCCCCGTTGCCCCGACACAGAAAAAAAAGAAGTTCACCCCCACTCTCTCTCTCTCTCTCTCTCTCTCTCTCTCTCGCAACCTCCACTCCATCATCTAAGGTCACCAAATCAGAGTCGGAGCTACAAAAATATACGTTTATTCAAAAAAAAGTACTAACTGAATAATTCAGATTCTTACAGGATAATTAATAGAATGATAACTCATAGTTCAATTAACTCAGATAACCCCCCGTGAAATAATAGTCTTAATCAGTAATAGTCAAACACCAATTACCTCCTCTCCAAAATATAGTACCCTCCACTAGGACACTTAGTCCCCCCCACTAGGACACTTAGCCCCCTCCACTAGGACACTTAGTCCCCTCCACTTGATCCGCCTGTTTAAAAAACAGAACACACTAGTGAGCACACACAATTGTAAAGACAAAGTCAAAAGATTAAATGAAATAGAACATCTTTACAAAATACCAAAACAGACAACTAAGCCACAACTTTGGCTAAATCGCAGAAACTCTTACCCATTGTAGCTTGGAATATCACACACTGAAACAAATATAACTTTCGCAGAGCTATCCCGGCATTCTGCCTTTTCTCCCCGTAGCTGTCTCCATCCTTCTGCCTAGTTACCTTCCGTTAAGAACTCACGCCCTTCGTCCACACCCAGAAACCACTTTCAACTGGTTTCAAAGTCATCTCTCGAACTCACATACCTACAGGACTACCATTGACCTGCTTCGTAAGCATCTTAATGTCACACCATCCCAGAAAAGTTATCAGCTTTCTTAAGCTGTTGCTCGGACTCTGTCTCCATGGGAAGTTAAATATGATGAATCTGTACATTCCTCCTTTTTACACACACACACATATACATATATATATATATATATATATATATATATATAGATATATAATATATATATATATATATATAGTATATATATATATTATATATACTATATAGACAATCAAAGAAGGAAAGATAAACAAAAGAAAGAAAATGAAAGTTAGAACCATAGAGTGATGAAGAACCAATAATCGTTTCCATTACCATTTGATTTGAAGTAATCAACAAAAGCTAACAAGGGAGCATCTTTGTGTCATCGGATGTCTGTCGAGATATTCGTGATGTTATAAATAAAAAAGGATTTGCTTATGCGCCTATTGTACCTAGATCTTCATACTGGTGGACACAATTCATTAACTCGTGGAGAAGTAAAACCAAACCATCAGCAAGAGAAGGTCTTTCCTATTATATATCTGGTGTGAAACAAAGAAAAAGTACTATGCAACCTATGGGGAAATATAAAACCTTAAAAAGAAAACTTCATGCGAAAGAATGCTGAGCTAATTAAGTTATGAATTTATGAAGGAGATGCCTTTCAAAATAATATAAAATGAATTATTCAGGTCAGAATAAAGTCAATTTTAGTCTTGGGAAATCCAGGCCGAGCACTGGAATGAACCAGGGCGTTTGATAAAAGTGGCATTTTCTGTGAAGCTGATCCATTTTTCAAAATTAGCTTTTACTTCTGCCCAATAATTGTTATAAGAATCTGTCACTTTTTTTTCAGAGGCACGTCACCGATATATTAGACTAATTAATAAATGTCAACGTTTATTACCAGAGGACAGTCTCAAATCGCTTTTCATTTTAGAAATAATTCAGTCCTCATATTTTCTCTTGATGGTGCGAATAAATAAAGGTCTGAAACGTGATCACGTATATTGGTGTAACGTTTGAAGGATCGGACAGAAAAAAAATCTCTAAAAAAAAATAAATAAAAGAAACCATGATGAAAGATGGATACTACGTAGGAAAAATAGAACGTTAGGAATATGATAAAGTTGATTGATGGAATTTGGTTGTAATCACTAGGAGAGTGATAACAGATAAAAACTGTATTTATAAGCACGAAACTGTTCTCAAGCAGACTGTAATTATTAGGAGAAGGATAGAAAGAAAAATAAATGAGGAAAGTGAAGAAGAGTTGCAAGGACTGGTGAAAAATCTGAAATCCCTCACGTACTGGAAAAAATATTACCAGTGACGGTAACCGAAAGTAAGGTTGTGCGGTCAATTAGAGCAAATTAGATAATGCAGCGGGTGTTAGAATAAACGGCAAAGGAAACCTACTAAAAAGAACAGAAATAGAGAAAACTTAACTTGAATGAATTTTAAAAGGATGACAACATTACAGCAATTGTGAATTAAAGGAAGCGAAACTCAAGATAAACGAAAGGATATTTAACAATCTCTTCCCGGCGAGGGTCATGTTCAGGCAAGGAGCGTGAAGCGAGCAATAATCAGAAACTATTGACATAAAACGCACGAGGAAATAGACGTTGGCAGTATGATGAATGAACAGTGCGGTACAAAGACGCTTTGGCGGAAAGGACGACAAAAGTGGAAAGATGAATGGGAAATTGTCGAGGTGATTAGTTATTAGCAGAAGACGTGTGCATCCCATGCTCTGGGTGCCAGGAGGAGAGAAAGCCAGCAAATATGATGAATTACGAACCAGAGACATGTCAGGAACGAGTGGCTCATATTTCTGGGGATTATTAGAACATGTGAAATGTTAAACTGTAGAGGAAGAAGCAGGAAAAGAAGATCTAAAGGGATGACATGTCTTCCGTTTTCTTGAAGTGGGTGAAAAGGTTAAAGGTATTTGCCATATAATATCTCTTTATCATTTCTTTGTGAAATACAGTATTTTTCACTCAGACATTCACAGATATATGTATGCATCTATCGATCACTCTATCTATACCAAACACACACACACACACACACATATATATATATATATATATATATATATATATATATATATATATATAATATATCTATATATATTATATATATATATATATTATATATATATATATATATATATATATTATATATATATATATATATATATATATATATGTTTATATTATATATTGCTACTGTCAAAATGCATATTTCCCCTCTTTGATTATATAAAGTATTGTGTACAAGATTTTGCAACATTTTTTCAGATTCCTAGATAGCTTAGCAATAGGATGTTTTAAATGTGAGTTCAGATTTCGCATAACATAATGTAAAAGAATATATATAACGTAGAATGTGGAAAGAAAGAGATTTTCTTTGTCCGTTCAAAGCTAGAATTGTTTCAGTAACTTTTCATCTCCTTGAGATCAGAGGAACTCCAAGATCTCCGTTTGCTTTCCTAATCTGTCAACACGTTTGATTAGAGACCTCGAGTCTTCATTATGTTTTAGGATTCTGTCATCACGTATGATAAGGGACTTCTGCTTCGATCGATCGAGTCAAGTACGTGTCTTTTTTGAACAGACTGGTCTCATACGCATATGTCTTTGTCAAAGCCATGTGCAGATTACACATTTTGTATGTAAAGTTGTGTAAGATTTCAAAGCTTCTAGAAAGAATTGTTGCCCAAAACGTTTTGTGTCATCTCCAGTCCAGCTTCCGTAAGGGAGAAGAATTTCATTACATCTTAGATACTAGAGGCTTTTACATCTCTCTCTCTCTCTTCTCTCTCTCTCTCTCTCTCTCTCCCTCTCTCTCCATTGCATAGCACTTTTGATTTTAATGTAACGTAACGATTTCATACTTATTGAATGGTCACTTCTAATCTGTAAATTTCAGATTTGATATTTCTTAGAGTTTATTTAGTGTTATTTAGTGGTTTTTGTAGAATCTGAACAAACATTGTTGCGTAACGGCGCCTGGTTTTGTGAAAGTGTGAAACAAGCTGCAGCAAAAGAAAGAAAGAAATTAGTATACCAAAAAGGTAAAGTGTGTTATATTTTTATTAGTTGCAACTAATAACTAATAACTATTGGTTACTATGGTTTAGAGAACTGATAACTAATAGTTACAGTGGTTTGATTGAAATTTACATTTTTACACATTGCAATTTTGTGTTTTGTGTTTTTTTATTTTTTGTGCATTTATTCATTTTCTTATTGATGTGTGTCTTTTTATTTTATATTCTGTGTGATTAATACTTTTAAAATTTTGGTATTTTCCACATTTTTCTGTATTTTCAATTGCATTCACAATTTAATTGACTTAGTTATTTTCATTAATTAATTGTTACACATTTAATTAAATTTAACACTTGTGAATTAATTTGCATTTACTTAGAATTCTTTTCAAGTTTTATTATTGTTTAGCACTTGTGAATTTATTTTCCAAATTTCAATTATTGCCTAACACTTTTGAATTTTGATTGAATTAATTTTATTGAATTTTGTGATAAATTAATTTTGATTTAATTCTACTTAATTGATTCAAGAATCAATTAAACTTTACTTTGTTTTCAAGTAACAGTAATTTTCCCTGATATTGTGAATTTCACTTATAAATTTTGAGTTTAATAACAAATTTTTGTATTTAAAATTTTTATAAGTGTTTTCATTTCTAACCAGTATATTTGCATTTGATTATGTTGATGTTAGGTAGAAACATAGAGTGGTGATTGATCTGTTTTCCTTCAATTAACTTGAAGTGACTTAGAACCAGGGAAGTACTTAGACTTCTGAAATCAGGGAAATACTTAGACTTTTAAAGTTGTTGATGGAGTGATGCCCTTTGATTAATTTAATTACTTACAAGATTACCTCACACCTGTTTTGATGAACTTAGTCTGATTTTTTGCAATACTGGTAAGTTGTGAAGGGATCACTGTTGTCTTTAGAGTATTCAGTCATTTAGTACCTGTGATGAGGGTTCAGGTGTCTGGCTTTTGTAAGGTATCAGTTAATGAAAGGTAAGTGTAGTAACCAGATACTTGGCACTTCGTCACAATATATATATATATATATATAAATATATATATATATATATATATATCTATATATAGGAATATAATTTATGGATATATATATATATATATATTAATATAATATTATATTATATAGGAACTAGGAAGCATGAGTAGCCAGATTAAATGGCTATACAGATTTAAGACCAGGTTTTCTCTTTCCGAACTAAAAAGACGGTGAAACTCAATATCGTCGCTCTTGATAAGTGTTTCTCTTCCTTTCGGAACCTTTTCGTAATTTTGTTGTCCTCATTTATCTTGAGTGAGCCTACGAAGATAACGGGAACCACTATTTTCTTTCCCTCCCTTATCAAAGCAAAATGAATGTAGAATCCAAGACATACCTCATTTCCTCCTCTCCTTAATTTAGATAGATACGGATGTCCTACGAATATTTCTCAATTTTATCTCGAAGGGTGAAAACAAGACAATAAAATAAAAGAACTCTGGAAAAGCCGAGACTTTCAGATAGCGGAGAGATTGACTTCTCTGTTTGTAAACAAAGTGGGTGGTCCAGTTGGCGGATAAAAAGGCTCGAGTAGAATCGAGGTAGAATTCTCGGAAAAAAAAAAGAAACTTTCGGAGAGAGATTTTTACAGGAACTTGAAGCTGGATTACCGGAATGGATGGGAACCGATATAGGAAGCTTCATTACGTCAGAGATTTATTCAGGTCTTCGTCTGTTGATGATGATCCTTTTAAATTATTGATCATGATTCTTTGGAAAATCAGGGCGCCATGCTTATAAGACTAGACTGAAGTACACAAGGAAGGATAGATGGCCGACACTACGAAAATTACCTTTTTTTGTTTCCTTCGGGCCTGGGCTAGAAAAAGATTATTTTATGCAATCTGACACTGGCACGGCCATGGTGGCCAAAAGGACTTACGTTGCCGTCCTTTTGGCATTTACCCTTAAGAAATTAAGGTCACTCCCAACTAAATGTTCTAAAAATTAAGGAAATTAGGGACTATATGTTCTTAGAAAAGGGGATTGGATTTTCTCTCAATTAAGCAAAATAGAGAGACTAACGTTCATTTTAGTTACGTGAGTATACAACTATAAAAAATACTAACACTTTCCTCCAAGACGGCATCTGGAGTTCCATTTTCTTTTCCAAAAAATCGAGAAAACGAAGCCAAAATCCTCCTCCACTTCCCGATATTCTTGGCAACACCCCAGTGGGAGGACTGACCTTTTTGCAAACGCCACTGGGGAGGGAGACCCTCATTCAAAAGTCAGTTAAACTTTAGATGCAGTATGTTCTGGGGGTTCAGAGATGAATAAGAGAACAGGGAAGAACACAGCCGGGGCAGGGAGAACGGCCGAGCCTGGAAGGTTCTGCAGGGCGGGAACAGGATCGTGTCTGAAATACGGCTTTCCAGAACGAGGGAATCTTTTTGATATGGCTGCGGTTCATCTTTTCCGTTGTTCTATTTCGGCGACTCTTGTTCAATAAAGAAATCACAGGTGTCAGTGCGCAGAATTTTAAATGGAGGAGAGAAGAATATCTCTTCTGCACTGATGCGTTTCAACATTTTCTCCTCGGCACGCAACGATTGTTTGTTTGTTTGTTTGTTTGTGGTGTTTTTACATTGCATGGAACTAGTGGTTATTCAGCAGCAGGACCACCGGCTTTACGTGACTTCCGAACCACGTCGAGAGTGAACTTCTATCGCCCGAAATACACATCTCTGACCTCTCAATGGAATGGCCGAGAATCGGATTCGCGGCCACCGAAGTGGCACGCCAACACCATACCAACCACGCCACTGAGGCGCTCAGGACGCAACGAGTCGAATCTAAAGCAGTTGATAATTCTGAATATAATTCACAAGCGTAAACGACAAAACTCAAGATATCGACAGAGCAATAAATGCATTCTCATTCCTGTTATATAAAATATTACATTCATAATCGATGAAGGTATTATTAAAATAATAAAATTTATAATTTTTTCAGAAAAGTGGAATACTTCTTGGATGATGCAAGCTGACCAGTTCTTCATCGACATGATGTTGGATATCCCTACAGAACTAAGGAAATTAATAGAATTTGAAATCTAGTTATGGTCTTTGTGGAATCATTTCATTGACTTGAAGGTAAATGCGCCTAGAAATGCAGTATAGGATTACATTAAAGTACGTTAATTACTTGGTGAAGTACTGGCATCTATTTGCGACAAAAGTGAAAAAGATTGTTTTCAGATGACTGGCTCCACTTCGCAGGAGTTCAAGACACGTCAGATTTTCAGTGGGTCAGTTGGACAAGGTCATTTTAGCAAGCTGTCCTTGGAAGTTTAAGTGAATAATGGATTGATTCTCTTTTGGTTACTCCATCCAAAATTCCCTTTGAAATAAATCCGTCATTTAAGGCATGAAATCTCTGGTTCTTAGGGAAAAAGAGTAAGTGTATTGTTATATGATTTTTACCGTTTACAAATGGAAAATGAAAACAAGGAATTGGTTTCTGAGCAAGGGAGATCTCCACTTCATCTCTCTCTCTCTCTCTCTCTCTCTCTCTCTCTCTCTCTCTCTCTCTCTCTCTCTCTCTCTCTCTCTCTCTCTCTCTTCGTAAAAAATCTGAATTACCTTCATGTCGTGTTTCCACGAAAATCATTAGAAGGAAAAGTTTCTCCATTTACAGCTAGATAAAATTCCTCCTTCCGCACATGAGGTAAATTTTGCATGAAATGCGTTTTGGGCGAATCGCCTAATTAGTTCTTTCACGGAACGGTCTTGCAAGTGTGGCTGAAGTTGCCGAGGAAAAAATGAAGTTACTCGCTTAATTTGGTTGAACCTCTGCTGAATATTCACGCGAAGATTAAATGCGATATTTACCTGCCGTCCGAATGAGAACGGATGCTTTGAATCTGTTATTTTTACTACTGCCTTTCAAGACATTGGAAGAAGATATATAGTTATATTTGGTTATAGTAAATAGCTTCTTACGGCAAAAATTTAACATTTATAAGAAAATGGTAAAATAAATATCTCAGTACTTGGTTTTATATTTTCCATGACTCCAAAAACATAATATCTATAAGTAAAGGGTAAAATAAATAATTCAGTATTTGGAAACAACAAAGACTTGAGTATTATGATATGACAAGGTCATCACTGAAAGCTGCACACATCAATCAATGGCAATTTTCCACAAAGGAAAGGTGGCGGCTATTGATGGAATATATTTGTCTTTATGGATCTCAGTTTTTAATAAAAAAAAATGAACATGTATAAATGAATGATTAGTTAGCGTTCACGTCTCTGTTCAAAATGTTCTAGATCTTCGATCTTTAAGTCAAATTTCCCTATCATTTTACCTGACTACAACAGAATCAAGCAAAAATTCACCTAAAGACGATTACTTCACCCAGATTCATATACTCTTCCCTGACTCCAATAAACTCACTACCTTTAAAGGTACCTCTTTTAATTTTTCTTGCTTTCTTCGGGCCTGGGGTGGAAAAGGGTATTTAGGTTGTCCATATCGTTTTCCTTTTCGATTTAGAAATTCTCTCTCAGGTTAAATGCCAACTTTTTTCTCTCCCTTTTCCTTTTTTTCGTGCTTTCTACGGGCCTGGGCTAGATAAGGGTATCAGGTCTATATCACTGGCCTGTGTAGTTCAAAAACTTAACTTTTGAGAAGGGAATTTGCTGTTAGGAGGTTATTGGGGATGAAAAAATACAGAGGTCATTTTTTTCATGCCCAATAACCTCATGAAAAAATACACAGAGGTAATTTTTTTCATCCCCAATAACCTCCTAAAAAAAATCCACAGAAGTAATGTTTTCATCCCCAATAACCTCCTGAAAAATATACTGAGGTAATTTTCTCATCCCCAAAAACCTCCTACCAACAAATTCCCTTCACAAAAATAAATAGTTTCTAAATCGCCAAGAGAAACAAGTATATCATTAACATAACAACATTGGAGCCACCTTTTCAGGTGGAGAGGTTATTGGTGTCAGGACATGAAAACTCATACAGGCAGAGAACTATGGATATACAGAAACGCAAGAAACAAAGCTTTCGAAGACCCTTGTCTTCTTCCTCCAATCGTACCATTTCTTCCCTTCCTAGTCTGTCTGTCTGTCTGTCTGTCTGTCTGTCTGTCTTCACTCACATATGTTTCGTGTATCATTACTATTGAGAATATAAACCTTTCATCCGAGATCATTTATAAGTGATCCATTTTTTTAATATTTGTGCTTATATTTTATGCATAAATACAATTATCATTGTCTCAAAGAGATACATATTGCTATTCATGAAGATAGCATGTTTCATTTTGGAGCCAATGATTTTTTGTATCTAAGTCCCTATAAAAGCTTTCTCTATTCAGTATCACTATTTCCAGTTTGTAATTCACCTTTACTTCCTCCTTGCTATTTCTGTCTGTACAAAATGTAAACCAAAATATTCTCATCTAAAGAAATAGTTTTGCATTTGTGGTTCTATTTTCTTTCTATTATTTATCCCTGTTTCCTGATCCTTCCTGTCAGGTGTGTTGAATTTATGGAAGCTCCTGCCCTGAAAAAAAATTACGAAGAGCATATTTTATATTTTATGACAACATTCGAAGTGTCATCGAAACTATTAGTAAATAAATCTCCGTGAAAAGGAAGCGTGCTGAAAAGAATAGGATTTTTAGCATACGCTCAAGAATAGGTTTTTATCTAGTGGACAGGAATAACTATATTAATTAAAAGCGGAAAATATAAAGCAGTTACTGATCTATTACCTTCTGGTTAGGAAGGTCACAAAGAGGAGACGCCTAAATATTTAACATTTTATTGAAGAAGACTGGTTTTGGGAACACAGGGAAAAGTTAATGAAGACAATGGAATGTCATGAATACGTCAGTCCGGGAAACTGCGTTTTTTAATTTTTTTAATGAGACAATTTTCGAAAACCTTATTTTGCAAATGACAGCAGAGCATTCAAAAAGACTTCACTTCGAAAACCTGTATTAGTGACGTCGACTAAAATTAATAAGGATATCTAAATTCCAGTCTGAATTTCGTACTGAACTAATATGTGCGCATCTAAATATTAGTCAGAAAAATAAAGTATAATTTAGAACAGTTTCAGTTTTCAGCGAATATTTCTTTTCGCTCTTCCCTTTGTGAGAGAACGAAATTCTATCAACTGATTTCCATTCAGTCTTCATAAAAATGAACGGCCGCCCTCCTCGCCCCCGGGTCTTTCACCCCAAAACATCAATGAAATCAATGAAAGAAGGACACATCCAAAGGAAGGCTGCCTTCATTAGTCTGAGTAGCGAAGTTGACCATTTTTTTTCTTTTTCTAGTGGGAAGAAAAAACGAGAAAAAAATAAATTCTGATAAATTAGACTGAGAAAGAAATCGAATACCTCTCACTTCCCAATTTTCTTTTGCTTTTCCTGAGTACTTTTCGTTTTATTTGAGGAAAACACCATTGGCAGCAGTATTATCGACTGAAATTACTTGATCATTAAGCAGAGGAGAAGGACAGAGATAAACCGTTTTAACAAAATGATTTTGCACTTCTTCATAAAAACATAAAATCAACCGATTTTCAAAAGAAAAGTATATCATTAACATGACAACATTTCTAAAACCATTTTAACTGACAACGCTGATAACAGTATTGCCAGCAGTGATGGATGAGGAATTCTGAAGAGCAGTCAACATATTTTCAACCCAACACAAAAGCGATCGTCTTTTTCCTCAAGGAATCCTTTATAATATTTTTCATGTCGATACTGATGACACCTTTTAATGGGAACGACAATGGGTGCGATGAAATATTGCACTTAACAGGGGGGTGGGGGGGGGGGGGGGGGGGAGGTTTAGTGCTACCACTGCACACCTAGAGGTGCACTGCAGACAATATCGAAGGGGTGTTTACAGCGTCCAGCGTCCCTTCGACGTCTATTTGCATCCACTAATTAGTCTTTTACTTTACCTTAGTTACCAGTTCCTTTTTGCGGTCTTGCTGTCCATCCTCTTTTGTTATCATTTTTTATAGGCAAGTGTGGAGTTTCCTTCCAGTTCCACCTATAGATCCTTGTGTCTCATCTCCTTCATTTTCTGTTTCTCTTAATGTGGCTGTCCAACTGCTCGAATCCTGCTTTTCACTGTCTTAATTAAGTGCCCCTTACTTTGCTTGAAAGCCGAAATTTAATAAATCAAACCAATTACGCTTCTGTATTTCTGTGCTAACAGGAACAGGGAAACGTATATGAATTAAATTTCTGTCTTGAAGCAAGATATTTTGTTGGCAATTGGGTAGTTCGACATTTTGAAAATGTCTCGGAAGAAAACTAAAGACGAGAGTTCCAAATCATGATCTTTATCAGCTGTCTGTATTTCCTCGTCATCACGACCCCTTAAGTCTTTTCCTTATGTCTTATTTTTCCTCTCGAATTCATAATTCCACGTATCAGTCAAATTCTAATGTGTAATTCTACTTCCAATCACATTTCTCTAACCTTTACGGCTGTATATTTTTTATCTTGTCCAATATTATCGATATGATGCCCTCTGTTAATACATAACCATCTCGCCTATCAATACACATGAAAGGACTGTTTCGTTATTCGTCACTGAGAATGAATTTTGAATAGAAATAGGAGCGCCCCTTTAAAAAAAGTAAAAATAATTTTTTTTGCTGCTCATTACAATAGAAAAGCAGCAACAGTTCGTTGCATAGCAGTAAGTCAAGATATACCTATTCTAAAAAAAAATTAAAAAAATATAATTAGCGTCTCATTCTTCAGAAAGTCTTTATTTTATGGATATTACCTGTAGACGTTAGTTCAATGTACAGGCGAGTAACGGAAAGATCATTTCAGAGAATGTATGTAAGTATGTATGCATGTATCTGGAAAACACTTCAATCCTGGTAGAATCTTCCCTCACTGAACAATGCCACCCTGGTTCCTCCTCACAACGAAGACTCCAACCAGCTACAAAATATTAATTCCTTTTTAACCTCAGTAATTGGGATAATTTTATTGCATTAGCCTCATCACCAGAGAGATTAATTAAAGTGTCATCGAAGTCAAGAAAGGGAAAGTAAAAGGAGTCTTGGTTTTTGAAAGGTGTCTCTTTTCCGTCACTGTTAGTGAATTATTACCCAGAGAGTGTTGTCCTTCATTCCTATCTTGACGTTTTTGCTTTAGTCATTCTCTTTATCCCAATTTTTTTTCAGCTGATATAATTGTCTGATTTTCCTCTTAGGCCACTGTTTTGCACTGGTAAAACGAGCTAATTTATTCTTATAAACCGTTAAAGCAATCTTTCCTAAATTTTTCTCGTTTATATATAAGTAAAGAATTTCATGTACTGAAGAAAGTATGAGCATCCCTTGTCCTAAACATAGAACACACTATGATCGCTTATCTGTGCAATTAGAGTATCTATTTATTATTATTTTTTGTAGTGGACTGAGTCCTTTTCCTTACATGAGGTAATACAATTTTTGACTCTAAGCTCATATAAATTTTCCCTTGCGGCATCAAGACAAATCAGGATACACACACACACAGACACACACACATACACACACACACACACACATATATATATATAAGCATGCATCAACATGCTCATATTCATAAACCTGTACAACAGCAGTACCTTCTACCCACATCAAGCAAAACCAGACTCAAATTTGCATTAAAAAACACGCCTATAGGCATAGACTTCCAAAATATAAAGAGGTTACTTGCATAAACACAGATGTTATTCTTCTTGGCTACCAACAGGCTGTGGAAAATGTTCCGATAAATCTTGATATTCGAAGAGTTTTCAACCAACGAGAGGAATCAAGATGTTTACGTAAGTCGAAACGAGGCCGGTTAGGTCGACCTGATTTGTTTTTCCGATTCCTTTGAACACCACCCCCACCCCCGCAGGAGGGTCGTCTTAGCGTCTCTGCTTCCTTCGGGATGGGATGCCACTTCTCTTTGTGCCATGTAGTGTCTCCCTTCTTTTTATCAGGCCATTTTGCCAATTCTCTTTTTCTGTATTATCTCTCTCCTTTTTTTGTCTTTGTGTATTTCCCTTTACGTTGGAAAGACTTTTTTTTTATATTTACTCTGGGGAAATCGGTAACCTTCAGATGACACGGTTCACTGATCTTAGCTTTCCCTTCTACAGCCATATTCTAGGATTCTCTTCCTGCTTCGATTTTCTTGGTTTTTAACAACTTTCTTTTTTTTTTCTCTTTCTTGTTTTCTTCTGACCTGGCTGCATAAAAAAATGAAAAAGCTGCTCGTCCATGGAAACCAAGAGTAGCGTCAGGGTGACTCTCCCGTTTGCCTTCGAATCGACGAAAAATAACATGGAATGAACAACGAAGAATAACTGATTATCATCTCTCTCTCTCTCTCTCTCTCTCTCTCTCTCTCTCTCTCTCTCTCTCCATACAATGCCCATGCTCTAAACAGACTTTCCTGCCTGTAATTTTTTAAAACTTGTTGAAACTCAAAATCAGGGGAAAAAAACAAACTTGAATATTAATCATAAATAAGAGTAATGTTCTTCCCTTCATCTCCATCTGTTACAGAATAGAAGATGCAAAAAAGAATAGTGCCCATTCTTCGAGTGACCTTGATAGAGTTATTATCACGGAAGGGAAGAGTCACCAGGGAAGAAAGATCGATGACTAAGAAGATCAGGAAGTTCCTTCTTAGCCTCAGGAATCATTACGGAAGTTTCCCAACGTAACAAATGACTCTTGACTTTTTTCTCCCTTATTTTACATTCACGTTTTCTGGAAACCCCTCTTGTTTGTTTATGCCCTTTGTTTTTATTTTTTCCTAATGTGTTTTAAACTTACAATATGACAGGTCACAATGAGTTCACAACGAAATTACTTAAAAGAGAAAGTAAAAAATTAACTGAACATGCATGAATAATAGGCGCAGGACGGAAATTTTCTGTACAAATCCACCAGTAATTTTTAATTTATGTTAATATGTCAGATAGTATGTTTTTCTGATATTGCTTCCACCCAGCGCCCCCCCCCTCTCTCTCTCTCTCTCTCCTTCTTTCTTTGACAAATTATGGGAACAGATTGTGGAGAAGCTTGGAGGGAATATTCCAGATTTTGGGTTTTTATCAAAACTAGCTCTGGAATTTTAACTAAGACTCGGAGGTTATTTCAAACTAGACAATAATTATTGTCTTCAGCATCCCGCTCCCTCTCCCTTTTATCATTTAAAATCGAACAGTTACTGATACTATTCCTCTTGAAATAGAACGAATTTGGAAACTTTAAACGTCCGAGAGTAGGGGTGTGGTAATCAATTGCTTACAGCAGCAGGCCAACTTTCATTTGATGGTACATCGGGCAAACAATTAAACATATGACCATGGGGGGACAAGTGGAGTTATGAAAATGATAAAAATAATGAAAGTGATACCAATAAATTCCCAACATAGAATCTGGGACTGCTACTACTTGATAATCGAGACTTTTTCTGGACTGGTATATCAAAGTTTGGATTAAGTTCCAGTAATATCTTCAATAGTGATTCAGATGTGTTGCAGTAAGTTTAGAACGTTGGCGAGACCTGCTAATCTTCATTAGAAAATGAAAATCTATTCACAGACATAAGCACTTTCAATTATGGGCATAATCTTTAAGGCAAAACGCTTGATCCTATGACAATTTGGTGCAATGACTTGCACAGAGGCGTCTCCTCTCGATTGGGGTTCTCTAAACAAATGGTCCAAGCAAGCAGTAATTCTACACTGGAAATGGTTCAATCCCATACAGATGTGGGCCTGTAAGTGGAGATAACGGGAAAGCAAAAGAATCATAGTTGCTTCTTCCTTATTGCCCTCCTCTAACTAACCCTAAGCTCAAACCTATCAGTTATATTATGACCTGCATTGAAACAATGAAAAGCTATAACGCTGCACCGTCTACAAAGCCAAACAAATGCAAAGATACTGCATAGGTGGGTATAAAAATCATGATTTATTTTCATTTATTTGGAGACAAAAGGTCGTAGTCATTGTCAAACTGTGATTCTAAAAGTGAAACTTGGTAAAAGTATCCAGGTGACTAGACGGTTGAGAGGAAAAAAAATCTTATTAAATTGAAACAATCCCCTTACCACAAGGTGGGGAAGCTATTAATGAAGACCTTCTGTACATTTAGATAGATAGTGAAGCTTTCCACCTGAACGGAATTACACACAAACATATTCAGCATTATATTAAAGCAAGAACATGTAGGGCTAGGCTAAGGTAAGGACACAAAGTATTTGCTCAAGTAAACACTGGCAACGAGTGAGAAGATAAATGGACGCAGCTGAAGCTGAAAGAGGGAGTCACTCTAGTGTGAGAGATGAAATGACGCTCGTACCAAGGGCGGATATAATGCGACTGACAGGCTGCAATGTTAAATGTGTTAACTGGGAAGGGAAATGAAGTTCTAACCTATAAATAAAGGATATTAGGGACTCATTGCTCAAAACAGATTAAGGGAGGATGGGGAAGGAATTCCATATTCATAATATAATCAGAGTTTAATGAAAATTTACTCGAATTATGAATCACAGGGAACGTATGACGTGCAACTCTCTGTGTGATGGCAATGCCTGTGCAGTGACTGAACTTTTTTTTTAAATCTTTTATTATAGAAAATATACAATATTTTACAATTTTAACAGAATTACATTCAGAATTTTATCCAAGTTGACTTAAATTTACTAAAATTTAACAAAAATCTTATCTTGTACTTTTTACAAATAATCTATGTATTTTAATGTAAATATTTTTCTGTAGTTACCCACTGAACTTGCAGGATTGAACAGGCCCCTGCTAATTCCCGATGATATAAAACATACTGTGTTCATCGACACTGTCGTATGCACATATATGTACTCAAAACTCTTGTTCACCAAGTGTTCAGTTCTAAAGACCAGGTTAAACGTACTATTTATGAACGTCGGTGCAATTTCAGCGTTCTATAGGTCTCAACGTAACGTATTCTGAACATTATTATCTGCAAGCAGTTACTTCTGTATGAATCCCCATCAGGCACATTTCAACTTGCAATGTAAGTTCCATTTATTTGGGCAGAGATAATACAAATGGTGGTAAGATATCTTCATAAGAACCTCACGTACGTCAGCCGGGCAAAATCGGTCATCATGATAAATATATTTATCATGTTATAAATATATATCCTTTTATAACTTTTACATTTAATGACCAATTTTACTCAACACATTTCCGCCGGATTTATTGTGGCCATAGATTGACATGTCGAGCACCAATGCCAATACTGAATATGCACATATCTAAATAATTCCTCCCTAAAGTTGCTCATATCAAAGTAAATAATTCCTCCCTAATGTTGCACATATTCACGTAAATAAAATTTATTCCTCCCTAATGTTATAACAGAATCGCCCAAGTAGTAACGCCTGCAAGGTGCTGCCATCTAACGGACCCAGGAAGAAACATAATCAACCGGCTGAACAGTTCCACTTCAGCCGGCAAATTTGTTACCCCATACCAGTCATTACCGGATTTTAAAAAATTTTTGTCTCCTTCACGACAGAAGTGATGGGACCGCAAACAGCTGGATTAGCGTTTACTCCAGCAGTTACATAAACGAGCTATGTAAGTAGTAATTCATGGTCAAATATTAAAACGCTTTATTTGCAATGCTTCATCTCTTTAATATGAATTTGTTCATATAGTCTAAGGATACCATTAAGACACAGTAGTCTGGCAAATAGCTAAAACGTGTTTAATACGTAGTTAACTAATCGTAATGACATTATATATTTATGCTTCTAGACTTCGTTGAAAAACAATTCGTTTCCCAGTTCACAAATAACCAACTTATCCATACAAAAAACTAACTTTTACGAACGAATATCAGAGAACGCATTTTTGCTCAGCCGAAGTAGTATACTCATAATGAGAACACACCCAAAGAAATAATTATTCATAAGAAAATGTAAATATTTCAATTTTTTGTTCACCAAAGGAGAATTTTTTTTCCTGGCAGTTAAACGACTTAAGTTGGTTGCAAACAGCTTTGATGAGGGATCTCTCTCTCTCTCTCTCTCTCTCTCTCTCTCTCTCTCTCTCATAAATCTTTGTCACATACACCGTGGCTTTTTTTAATATTCACAAATATTAAGCTATATCTATTTCATTTAATATCCATTTCACTATATGTCGAGAATAATTTACACCCAAGGGGAATTATTACTGATAATATACAACTGATATATATATAAAACTAATTAAGATGAACAGGCGTATGCAACAATAACAAGAACCGTTAAACACGTCATATTATTGAAAAACAGAAAACTCTTGTTAAACAAATGATACTTACGATATGTGTCAAGCCTTTTCTCCTTCTGTTATCCTTTAAATCCACTGCCTTTGGGGCGATGACTGAGTAACGACTGTAATTGTAAGATTAAATAGGCTCTATTAATTTTCAGTTGGCGAATATAATCTGTTCATCATCTGTCACTTATAAAAATTTAATAAAAAAAAAAAACTTTCTTTCCCGCTGGCCGAAAATAGTCACAAGAAATAAGGTCACAGGAAAAAGTCACAATTTTGGCTAGGGAGAAAGTCACAGAAAAAAGTCACATTAATTGGTGGTGGCCGGTAATAAAACCACAGGAAAAAATTTACAATATAAATATATATTTTTTTTTTGGGGGGGTCATTATCTTATGTGATATTTGCAGTCTTTTGTTTATGTTTTTACGGTGATCCCCAACAGGCTTGTACTAAACACGCCTTTGCAAAGGTGGATACATGGGTACATACCGGGTAAAACACTTGGGGTCACTATCTAGCGAAGATTTAATGTGACTTTTTATCCTATGAGGTTTTTCTGTGACTTTTTTACCTGTAATTATTTTTTTTATCTAGATTCGTAATATATAACCAAGATTATAGGTATTTAGGAACGTGTGTTAAATCCCAATGTTGATAAACACTGTATAACATTTCCACAGGTCTCAGGATAACACAGTCTAAACAGTTTGTTTTATCTGCAATTATTTACTTCTTAATGATTCTTCTCCAGCATATTAAAATCTGAAATGAATTCTCTATTAATCGGGGCAAGATATTAGAAAAGGCTCTCTCTCACTCTCTAAGACATCACGCTGGAAAGAACCCTATCAAAAAGTAAAAACTCAGTCATAAGAAGCTATGAAACCTAGCTTGAAAAAGGGACTGCATTAACCTTCTCTTAAGAACTGAAGTTATGTGATCCTTCAGTTACATTTTCATAGCTCAGAGAGAGAGAGAGAGAGAGAGAGTACCCAGCGGAATGTTATATAATAGATTATTCCTTGAATAGGTTTCAAGAAGAAACAATACTAGGCACATACGTAAATCATGAGTTTTTTTTATGAATAATAATTGAAAGAATTTTTCAGTAAAAATTTGATAGAAAGATCGATATCCTTCCATTTCCTTAGAAATCTATTTTGGGCAATGGGTCCTTGGTAACCGTGGGGATACAGTCTCATTTTATGCCTCTACCTTTTTCCGTACATATAAGGCCTTGTTACTTGTGATGCACTCTTGTCATTATCTACCGTCTTGCAGAGTGCTCTAGATGAGGCGCCCAGGCACCCAAGGTACGTCTAGATTGTAGTGCAGCCTTTGCCCGTGTGAATCATGAAGCACTTCTCTACTCTCTGCAATCACTGGGAATGAGTGGATCTTTTATTATTATCTTGAGTGAATTTTTAATAGCCATGGGGTTTGTGTCGATGGCGTGTATAGTATTTTTTGTAATGTTATTTCTGGTGTTCCTCAAGGTAGAGTTCTTGGACATTTGCTAAATATTATCTTTATTATAATCTTTTTCATTCTATTTGTCCACTCACCAACGTAGGTTTTAGGGTGATGTGGCATCCGCATAGCTGCTCGTGATTGCCTGAAATCAACGTTTCCCATATCGTTGGCTTTCTGTGGTAAAGATGTAAATTATTTCTTCAGTAAGACAACTGAATGTTTATATAGACGAAGAAACTTCGCATACAGATCATAACATGCCGGTTTGTATCTATAATATAACAATACAAGAACACGAAAAGACGAGTTTGTATCAAATAGTCAACGTAAATCAAACACAAACGAACGATGGGCCTTCAATAATTATGTCATGTAGGCATAAAGACAGACATATGGCTGCACGATTGCGAACAAAACGCATTTAAATAAGTTTTTGTGTGCATATTACATGAGTAAGGCATGTTCGAAATAACATGAAATATTGTTGTCTATGAGTTTTAAAATTCTTAGAGAGAGAGAGAGAGAGAGAGAGAGAGAGAGAGAGAGAGAGAGAGAGAGAGAGAGAGAGAGAGAAATCGATGACAAACAGACGGTAACTTTTTTTCGAGAGCGACCTCGAGTGGCGGTATGATCGCTTTGATGTGAAAAGGAGTGAAGAATACCCCTGTGAAGATTCCCCCGGGAAAGAGAGAGAGAGAGAGAGAGAGAGAGAGAGAATGTTTTGGTTGTGAGAATGATTTCCTTCAGTTCCTCATCCCCCAGAATTCTTCTCCAATACATCCTTGAAAAGGATTTCAATCGCACTTTCAAGACCGACTGATAGTCTAAGGAAAAGCTCTCTCTCTCTCTCTCTCTCTCTCTCTCTCTCTCTCTCTCTCTCTCTCTCTCTCTCTCTCTCTCTCTCTCTCTCTCCCCTGATCGCCGTGGCGTGATGGTACCACCTTTTAGGTCTTGGATAACAGTCGGGGACCATAGGACCATAGACTCTCTGGTCTTAGGTCTTTGGATGGGGAGGAGAGAGAGAGAGAGAGAGAGAGACTAGCAGCTGTCAGTGCTCTGTCAAAATGTTGAGCATCATGTTTTGATTGAAACTGATAGTCAAATAGTTAAACCTCACGGAAATAAAAGTATTCATGAAAACTATGAGAAACATGGATTGTTATTTGTCTGACCTGCCGCACAAAATCTCTCTTCAAGTTGGTAATGACACATAAAGAAACTTGGAAAAAAAGGGAAATAAAAGAGTAAGGAACAAATTCATTCCTGCTTTCTGTTGCATTCTTCTAAATTCAGGTATATATATTTTTTTTATAGTCCCTCTTATTCATGTATTTATTTATTCATCACCGTTTCCCATGCCTTACCCCTCTCTGTTTTATTTTCCATTCCTTCATATTCATTTTATTTATGACTGGATTCAATTTTCATTTCCTATTCCGCAACTTATCGCCTTTTACAAGAAGCGCACCAGAGACGAATCTTTGTTAACGTTTTGATGAATATCATTACTGTATAATATACTAACTGTACTTCCGAGGTTATTAGTTTGTCAATATAAGTTTGTTGAAATAGAAATTTTCAGAGGTATCTGAAAAGCAAAATGAATCAGAAGGAAGACGAGAAAGACTGAGATTAATTTAATTCTTACACCTGAGGAGTCAGAAAATTCGATGATGGAGCAGATAACGAAATTAAAAAATGAAACCAGTAGGCCTGTAGAACTACAGTTTTAGGCCTATATAGCTACAATTTTTTGGGCTATAGAACTGCAATTTTAGGCCTATAGAACTAGTTTTAGACCTATAAAACCACAGTTTTTGAGCCATAGAACTACAGTTTTTGGGCTATAGAACTACAGTTTTTGGTTTATAGAACTACAGTTTTATCAAGTCTGATCGTTAATATGTTTCCAGTCAAGTTTCTAAATAGCAACATGAACTGCTTTGCAAATAGGATGCAGATTACAAATAAATATTTAAAAACCTAAAGTCATTAGTATGGTTGCCAGACAACTAAAGAAAGTCCAAATTTCCAAGAACACAATCTTTATTCTTCTTGATCATTGATTCTGTTCTGATAATGACAAAAAGAATAAATAAAAAGCAATAGGTCCTTCTCAGTCCCTTATGCATATTTATTAGCAGATTAATAAAGAGTAGATAGGAAGCGAACCGTGACTCTACATGATTATTGAACATGCAAGCTTCCACGTGCTCTCTCTCTCTCTCTCTCTCTCTCTCTCTCTCTGAGGATTTGACTCCTCGGGGTTATGTATAACCGGTTGCGTTTAGGGAATAGTACGTGTGTTTATTTTTACATTTTGTGATTTATTATTATTAAAATTATTATTATTATTATTATTATTATTATTATTATTATTATTATTATTATTATTATTAATATGAGATCATTTAAGAATTATCTAAGCAATTCTGGTTACATTGCACTTTTTATTTTTATTTTTTTTACTGAACTTGGAATATATGCAATTTTTGTTTGTCCCATTAAGCATGCATGTCGTATTCACTACTACTACTACTACTACTACTACTAACACTACTACTACTACTATATAATATAATAATAATAATAATAATATTCATAGTAGCATGTCTTGAAATGGAGAAATAAATCCACAGTTATGTATATGTATATATATTTAAAAATTAAATATGTACATAAAACCTGGAAACTGTTTAAGACAACTTTTCAATCTGACGCAGTGATATAAGTACACTACCCATATATATAAACAAACAAACACACACACACACACACACACACATATATATATATATATATATATATATATATATATATATATATATGTATGCATATACATACACAATACATTTATTTGTATATGTAAGTACATATGTATGTATATATATATACACATATGTTTTACATAATATATATATATATATATATATATATATATATATATATATATATATACATACACGTTAACGAACGTATGCAAAAATAATGTATTCATGTATATGAGTACGGCGAATATCTTTACTTACAGGTAACAAAAGAAGCTTCCCTTCCGGGATGTGTTTTATAGAAAAAGACGAAAGAGAGAGAGAGATAGAAAAAGAAAAGAAAAGAGTGACACCGAGAAAGGAAAGAGGAAAAACTGGCGGAATATGAGGGCGCGGAGCGGAAGCCCTTTTGGACTTCCATTCAGCTCCGCCATTCCTTTCAGCTGGGCATCTTTATCTTGCGACATGACAAGTCAAAGGAAAATGCGTCTATGTATCACGGCATGTGAAGGAAAAAGTATCTACGTATCATGACATGGGAAAGGAAGAAGCGGGATCTATGAATCATGCGACGGCGGTGCTGCCTTTCAGACGCTGCGCGATTTTGAACCCGTGTTTGCCTCCAGGGGAACACGGCAGCAGGAGGACCTCTTTCGAAAGGAGAGAGAGAGAGAGAGAGAGAGAGAGAGAGAGAGAGAGAGAGAAAGGTCTGAAAAGTATACAATACTATTTTTAAACGTTCCGCACTGAACAAACAAATTCATAAACATAGTTTTTCCCTAACCTCAATGCGACTGTACTACATTCAAATAGCGTATACATGATTTTGATTCCGTGTTTTCCTCCGGTTGAATACGGCAGGAGGACCTCTTTGGAAAGGACAGAGAGAGAGAGAGAGAAGAGAGAGAGAGAGAGAGAGTTTTAACGTTCAGCATTTAAGTGTAAATAAATTCATAAACAAGTTTCCGAAACCGCGATGCGATGCGACTGTACTGCCATTCAGAAAGAACGAGAGAGAAAGAGAGAGAAGTGCTGAAGACGTTATGGTGGATTTATCAAATGATATAGTCAATCTGAGGGAATTCGATATATTCATTGTGAGGGAGTTCTGAAAGCTCACTGATATTAATTATTTTTTCTTCTAACACGGCTGTGACCCGAAACAGTCGAACAGAGAGAGAGAGAGAGAGAGAGAGAGAGTAGAGAGAGAGAGAGAGAGATCTGTGGTCGGGGAAGTCACGATACATTTGTGTTGTAAACGATAGGCATGTACAGATATATACATGAGTAATACTTATACTGGACTAATCTTCTATTTGAGAAACACAAGATCTTAGGGCAATGGGGCATAATTCCAAAAACTTCAGTCGACTGAAGTGATGTTACGATAATTTAAATGTCAGTAAATAAAAAAATTAAAATTTTTCCTGTTTTAAAGTTTTCGTTCTTCAGTAGGTTTCCCAATAACGATATAAACAAGTTCATTGGGAATGATAAATTAAACAAAATTAAATGTTTTGTGGATATCCTGCTATTTGTCCTTGAAAAGATATAGTGTTCATGCAGAAGTTTATATACACACACATACATATATATGTAAATAAATGAATAATTATACACACGCAAACACACACAACATACATATATATATATATATATATATATATATATATATATATATATATATATATATATATATATTATATATATAATGTATAAATTCTGGTAACTCAAAACAATCTTAGTCTTAACAAAATTTAAAAACTTCCATTACTTCACTCTTGCATCACACAACCAGGAAAGTTAGTAGAAGGAAAAAAGTTATCTGAACCTAAAGTTTTGTTCATTAGTCTATGTAAAACTACAGAGCAATTATTTCGAGACGAAAACTAATTCCGGGTAAAACAGAGTAAATATTTCTCTAATTTCTTCCCCTTGAGTTTTTTCCGTTTTTATTTGGCTGGGTTTTTCTTTATCTTTCTCCAGTTTCCATTTTCTTTAAAAGAAAACTATTGTGCCGGCTTTGACTGTACGTCTGTCCGTCCACCCTTAGATCTAAAAGAAATACTGAGGCTAGAGAGCTGCAAACTGGTATTTTAATCATCCACTCTCCAATCATCAAACATACCGAATTGCAACCCTCTATCCTCAGTAGTTTTTATTTTCACTTAAGGTTAAAGTTAGCCATGGATCGTACATCTGGCAGGGCTTTTCGAAGCCATGGGACGCACCCTCGCACAGTGTACAATTATAAGCAGCATTGCTACATATTTTATCACGAAATAATCCGCATTGATTGACATACGCACACACATACGGACACACACACGTAGTGCGTGATTCTAGCGGCTATTAATATTCTGGATCTTATCGACATGTATGGTATGAGGCTGCTGGATTCATGCCTTCTTTGCCCCAGTATCCTTCCCACCCTTATCAACTAACCACCAGGTACGCAATTCATCGCTCAGGTGGATAGGAACTTAATGGACTTTTCAACAAAAGAAAGGTTGAATCTCTCTCTCTCTCTCTCTCTCTCTCTTTATATCTTTATATATATATATATATATATATATATATATAGATATGTATATATGTATATATATATATATATACATTATACATATATATAAATATAAATATATATATATATATATATATATATATATATATATATATTTGTATATGTGTGTGTGTATGAATGTCTATTTGTGTGTATTATCAAGCTGATTAAATATTGAAATAGGGACATTTAAAAGGATTCTTTATTATTTGATGAATAATTAGCGTTGTTCCCTCATAATGTTTAAGACTGAATGAACAAACAATAGTTTTCTATATACCTTTTCTTAGAAAATGAGAATCTCACTAATTTCTACTGGAGGAGATGAGGTTACCATGACAACCAATGAGATATACTTGATTATGCTTTCTTCATTTTTAGTTTTCTGGAAAAGAGAACTATTAAGCCTGCTTTGTCTGTCCGTCCGTCCACCTTCAGTTATAAAAAAAAAAAAAAAAAACACTAAGGTTAGAGGATTGCACACGTATTTTGATCAACCACCCTGCAATCATCAAACATACCAAATTGCAACCCTTAAGCCTCAGTAGTTTTTATTTCATTTAAGGCTAAATTAGCCATGGATCGTGTATCTGGCAGCACTTTCCGGAGATGTGGGACACACCCTCACTCTATCGCTCCTGGTGAGCAACTGGAGAGCTGCCGGGCCGGTCACATAGTTGATGGTTTTATACAGCACTATACGTTATACAGAAAACTCGATTGCGCCGAAGAAACTTCAGCGCATTTTTTACTAGTTATTAAAGTGTGTACTTCACCCAAATAACGTTCATTGCGAGCACCGATGAAATATGATATCGCCCATAACAAAATTTATACAAATAACTGGCATCTAAGAAGAGAGAATAATCGTGGTTAGTTACAGAAATCTCTCTTGCAGTGATTTTTCTCGCACAATGTACTCAATTTCAGATCAATTATGTTTCCATGCTGCAAGCATTTGTACATACACGGGGTCATTTTCTTATTTGCTTTTTCTTTTTAAACCTTATTCTTTATATATTTTCTTCCTTAGGTCTAATAGTCATCCTCGAGGATATTACTGAAGGATAACTTTTGAGAAGTTACTTACAAAATGGAGCAGCGACTTTTTTTTTCTAACTCGTGATTTGTGGTGGCTCTCTGATTTTGATAGCAGAGACTTCAATTTTTCACTATCATTGTCAAGTCTTGTATTCAGTTACATATTCATATAATCAGGAGGCGGCTTCTATTCTAAGAAGCTATGAGTTAGTTCACCATCAGTTATCTTGGATTCCAAATTTACCTCCTTCTCTCTGGAATCTTATTTTAGAGCAGCAGCAAGTTGATCTTTTTCCTCTTCTCTCGAGTCCACATTAACAAACAACAGAAAAAGACAACAATGTGAGGGGGAACTGGATGACCTATATTAAAAAAAAAATAAAAAAAATTCTCTCCATCTCCATCACTTGATAGAATCTTCTCGAAACTACGAAAATATAAATCACCATCCCGAAGTAGGAATGGGAAGAATGACCACCAAAAAGGTTATTTTATACCTCTCAGTTTCCATCATTCGATACGATCTTCTCCCTAAGTAGAATTCTGTATTAAAAAATATGTACAATTTCCTTGAGTTTCCATCATAAATCGACTGAGATCATTATCCTGCGGACGGACCCCTTCGATTGTTTTCAAACAAAGGGTTACTCGGACCTGTATCTACGAGATTCAACCTTTTGTGATTTCTCTTTATCTTTTAGAGATAAGAGTGAAAAACATATTCAAACGAGAGGTTTATCTTAATTGGGGACTTGGGGAAGAAGCTAAAGAGAGAGAGAGAGAGAGAGAGAGAGAGAGAGAGAGAGAGAGAGAGAGAGAGACTTATTTAATCATTTCAAACATGAAAAATAGGGTTGGGGTATCTGTCACTTGTGTCTGTCAAGTGATATCTATGCTCATATATATTTATGTTTTTCTCATTTCCATGTACGTGTCTATCACTCAATCTTCTTTCTACGAATGGGAATCCATAAATTTCTTCTGATATTTGAAATCTTCCCGTCTATCATCAAAATTGACGTTACGAAATCGAGTCAGTCCAAGAAAATCTGTTACCTCTCTCTCTCTCTCTCTCTCTCTCTCTCTCTCTCTCTCTCTCTCTCTCTCGTCTCTCTCTATATATATATATATATATATATATATATATATATATATATATATATATATAATATATATATATATATATATATATATTTATAAACCACATAGGATCGCATGAAGGACTGCAGGCGATCTTTGAAATTAAAAAATGATCCTATTGTACACGGGTTGTTGGAGATAAGTTTTACGTTAAGACAGGGGATTTCTTGTTCAATTATTCGTGTGAGATTTAAGGAGAATTTAGAGTCAGACATATACAGGATTGGGGCATAGAATAATTTTTGGGAACATCAAAGTTGACTGCTGGAGGTTGTAAAAATTGTGTTAATAATTTATTGGTGATTTTATGAACTATATCTTGGGGATAGGAGTTTATCTTGAAAAAGATGAATAAAAAGACTATTTCTTTGTGAAATATTTGCCAAGTTGAAGAATATTTTAGAGCATATATATATATATATATATATATATATATATATATATATATATATATATATATATATATATATATATTTGCCAAGTTGAAGAATATTTTAGAGCTATATATATATATATATATATATATATATATATATATATATATATATAGCGTTCCGAAGTATGGCGGTTACTAGTAACTCGAAAAATAGAAGACTTGTAGGAGGAAGTACATCTCAGGTGGTCCTTAAAATACTTTTATTACAACGTTTCAAAACACAAAGGTTTCATTTTCAAGCTGTAAAGACATAAAACAATAAAATTAATATTAAAAGCGCTAAATTACAAATAAAAGGCATAATACATTATACAAGACAAGATAAAAAAAAAATAAAAACTAGTTAGCAGAACCAACCATCAAGAGAGAAAGGGAGGACAGAAGTCAGAAGGAACAAACCAGAAATGACCGGCAACAGCTCACGTTAGGTAAAGAGTTGTCGAGGAAGACTGCGTGTTCAATGAGGAACAAGCTGTTTAATAAACAAGGATTCCAGAATTGTCAGTAGTTTGCCATTCGGTGCCCGTCCCAATATTTCAAAATCTTTGTATTGTATATTCAGCTTGCATTTATTAGCGTGTTGTCTGATATTAGAAAATTCTGGATTAGCAAGTTTGTTACCAGTTCTATAGCTAACGCCCTTATGGCAATCAATTCTGACCCTCAGTAACCTCTGTGTGGATCCCACGTAGGTCCCCAGATTACATCTAGGGCAATTAAACTTGTACACAACACATGAGGTCATCAAAGGGTCAAGTTTATCCTTGAATTTAAACAAACTACCTAAACTGAGTGGGTTTGTTGGGATGATATTAAATCTAATAGCTGGTATATAATCAAATATGAGTTTTCTTAGTGCATCGTAGAAATTTTTGTCATGGATTAAAGGTACATTTGCATAAAATGGAAGCTTAGGCACAGTAGGTAAGGAGACTTTTGGGATAAAAACGTTATTAAGAAGTTTACGAACATACCCGTGAAAAAGTGTAGTGGGAAAATAATTGTTGGTAAAATATTGACGTAAAAAGTTGATTTCTTCGTGAAAAAATTCCCAACTAGATGTCAATGAGAAGGCACGATGAAGTAATGTGGATAAAGAATTTAATTTAAAACCATAAAAACAGTGACTATAAAAATTTGAACCTAATCCTGTAAAAGTTCCCTTCCTGTAAACTGAAGTATTAAAATGATCATATTGTCGTAAGACTAAAACATCTAAGAATGGCAGTTTATTATCACTTTCGCACTCCATAGTAAATTTTATATTTGGGTGTGCCGTATTAATGAAATGAAGAAACCTTTCAGCATCGTACTTGGATTTAAAAAGCGCGAAGGTATCGTCAACGTACCTTTTGTAGAATAGCGGATGGTAACTCAAAGGATCAAGGTGTCTAAAAAATGCTCCTCCAGGGGAGCACATAAAAATGCCTGCAAATATGGGCCCTAATGGAGAACCCATAGCCATACCATCGATTTGAGTGTAACAATTATTATTAAAAATGAAGGCAGTGTCCTGCACTGCCAGTTGCAATAGTTTCTTAAAATCAGATTTATTAAAATTATAAAAAAGGGAGTCAGTTTCAGGAAAGAGTTTATTAATAATAATTTCAATAGTCTCATTCACAGGTACATTGGTAAACAGAGACTCAACGTCATAACTGACCATAAAGAGGTCTGAGTCCTGGCTAAGTATGGCTTCTTTGAAGTTTAAGGAATTTTTGATGTTATATTCATTTTCTGTCAGTGGGGAAAGCAAGGGAACAAGGAACTTAGCTAACCTGTAATTCGGGGTATCATATGACGCTAGTATAGGTCTGATGGGAAGGCCTTCTTTGTGTGTTTAGGAAGCCAGACTTTGCAACCATTTTTAGAATTGAAGATCGGATCAATAGATTTTTAAAGTGTCTTAAAGATAAAAATATTATATCTGAAGAAAAGTACCATTCTCTCTATAGTACCGGTTCTACCTATGGCATTATGTATGGACTTCCTAAAACACACAAAGAAGGCCTTCCCATCAGACCTATACTAGCGTCATATGATACCCCGAATTACAGGTTAGCTAAGTTCCTTGTTCCCTTGCTTTCCCCATTAACAGAAAATGAATATAACATCAAAAAATTCCTTCAACTTCAAAGAAGCCATACTTAGCCAGGACTCAGACCTCTTTATGGTCAGTTATGACGTTGAGTCTCTGTTTACCAATGTACCTGTGAATGAGACTATTGAAATTATTATTAATAAAACTCTTTCCTGAAACTGACTCCCTTTTTTATAATTTAATAAATCTGATTTTAAGAAACTATTGCAACTGGCAGTGCAGGACACTGCCTTCATTTTTAATAATAATTGTTACACTCAAATCGATGGTATGGCTATGGGTTCTCCATTAGGGCCCATATTTGCAGGCATTTTTATGTGCTCCCTGGAGGAGCATTTTTTAGACACCTGTCCTTTGAGTTACCATCCGCTATTCTACAAAAGGTACGTTGACGATACCTTCGCGCTTTTTAAATCCAAGTACGATGCTGAAAGGTTTCTTCATTTCATTAATACGGCACACCCAAATATAAAATTTACTATGGAGTGCGAAAGTGATAATAAACTGCCATTCTTAGATGTTTTAGTCTTACGACAATATGATCATTTTAATACTTCAGTTTACAGGAAGGGAACTTTTACAGGATTAGGTTCAAATTTTTATAGTCACTGTTTTTATGGTTTTAAATTAAATTCTTTATCCACATTACTTCATCGTGCCTTCTCATTGACATCTAGTTGGGAATTTTTTCACGAAGAAATCAACTTTTTACGTCAATATTTTACCAACAATTATTTTCCCACTACACATTTTTTCACTGGTATGTTCGTAAACTTCTTAATAACGTTTTTATCCCAAAAGTCTCCTTACCTACTGTGCCTAAGCTTCCATTTTATGCAAATGTACCTTTAATCCATGACAAAAATTTCTACGATGCACTAAGAAAACTCATATTTGATTATATACCAGCTATTAGATTTAATATCATCCCAACAAACCCACTCAGTTTAGGTAGTTTGTTTAAATTCAAGGATAAACTTGACCCTTTGATGACCTCATGTGTTGTGTACAAGTTTAATTGCCCTAGATGTAATCTGGGGACCTACGTGGGATCCACACAGAGGTTACTGAGGGTCAGAATTGATTGCCATAAGGGCGTTAGCTATAGAACTGGTAACAAACTTGCTAATCCAGAATTTTCTAATATCAGACAACACGCTAATAAATGCAAGCTGAATATACAATACAAAGATTTTGAAATATTGGGACGGGCACCGAATGGCAAACTACTGACAATTCTGGAATCCTTGTTTATTAAACAGCTTGTTCCTCAATTGAAACACGCAGTCTTCCCTCGACAACTCTTTACCTAACGTGAGCTGTTGCCGGTCATTTCTGGTTTGTTCCTTCTGACTTCTGTCCTCCCTTTCTCTCTTGATGGTTGGTTCTGCTAACTAGTTTTTATTTTTTTTTTTTTTTTATCTTGTCTTGTATAATGTATTATGCCTTTTATTTGTAATTTAGCGCTTTTAATAGTTAATTTTAGTTGTTTTATGTCTTTACAGCTTGAAAATGAAACCTTTGTGTTTTGAAACGTTGTAATAAAAGTATTTTAAGGACCACCTGAGATGTACTTCCTCCTACAAGTCTTCTATATATATATAATATATATATATATATATATAATATATATATATATATATATATATATATGCCACGAAGGAAAAATAAACGAAGGAGAATCTGCGAGACCTTTCGACGTAAACGTCCTTTACTAGCTTAGTAAAGGACGTTTTAACGTCGAAAGGTTTCTCGCAGATCCTCCTTCGTTTAATTTTTCCTTCGTGGCATAATATCTTTATTTATGGATTTATCACGTTCCTAACTTTCGTGATACAGTTACATATATATATATATATATATATATATATATATATATATATATATATATATATATAGATATATGTATATATATATATATATATGTAATATATATATGTATATATATGTATGTATATATATATATATATATATATATATATATATATATATATATATATATATATACATATATATATACATATATATATATACATACATCTATATATATATATATATATATATATCATATATATATATATATATATATATATATATATATATATATATATATATATATTATATATATGTATAACTGAATCACGAAAGTTAGGAACGTGATAAATCCATAAATAAAGATATATGCCACGAAGGAAAAATAAACGGAGGATCTGCGAGACCTTTCGACGTTAAACGTCCTTTACTAAGCTAGTAAAGGACGTTTAACGTCGAAAGGTCTCGCAGATTCTCCTTCGTTTATTTTTCCTTCGTGGCATATATATATATATATATATATATATATATATATATATATATATATAGATATATATATATATAGCTCTAAAATATTCTTCAACTTGGCAAATATTTCACAAAGAAATAGTCTTTTTATTCAACTTTTTCAAGATAAACTCCTATCCCCATGATATAGTTCATAAAATCACCAATAAATTATTAACACAATTTTTACAACCTCCAACAGTCAACTTTGATGTTCCCAAAAAATTATTCTATGCCCCAATCCCGTATATGTCTGACTCTAAATTCTCCTTAAATCTCACACGAATAATTGAACAAGAAATCCCCTGTCTTAACGTAAAACAACCCATGTACAATAGGATCATTTTTTAATTTCAAAGATCGCCTGCAGTCCTGCATGCGATCCTATGTGGTTTATAAATTCACATGCCCTGGATGTCCGGGCTCTTACGTTGGATCGACGCGGAGGTTACTGCAGGTCAGATATGGCAGCCATCTGGGTTTTAGCTTTCGCACTGGCCAAAGAATCAAGCAGCCAGAATTTTCTAATATTACAAATCATGCCACATTATATAAAACCGAAGTCCTGAAACAACACTTCTCAATAATTGGTTATGTAAGGGACCCAGACCACTTAACAACTTTAGAATCATTATATATTAAAAGACTGGTTCCCTCTCTCAATAGTAATACGTCCTCAGCAACTTTGTATCTGGCATAGTTGTCGTCTGGCCTTGGACGCCATTGTTTGTTATTCCCTCTTCCCTCCTGCTTATGGACGGTTGGTGTTTTGCTAGTCTTTTTGTTTTCTGTTTTATGTGCTTTTTATGCTTTTACTTTTCATTGTTTTAGCTTGTAAATTTTAATTACATTGTGAATTCCTTTTATGTTAATAATGTATTTTATTGTGTCTTTTACTTTTCACAGATTGATGATGCACTGAGTAGGGCGAAACGTTTTTTGCTGTTAATAAACTTGGCCTTTTTAACAACATGTGTATCATGGACCCTCCTGAAGTATATATAAATATATATATATGTATAGTATATAGAATCTACTGTTATTGGATACGCTTGCCACTACAAAGACTTCGATCCAAGTGCAAGAAATATGAAGCAATTATGATATCCGATACCGGGAAACAAATAAGCATCCTATGATCACCAAGGTCTCGTTGCTAACTTTACCACGAGAAGGTCAGTTCGCAACATGACCTCGTTGTGATTATGGGATGCGGGTTCGTATCCCGGTAGAGGACATCATAATTGCTTTATGTTTCTTGCACTTGGATTCAGGGCTTTGTATTGACAAGCGCAACCAATAACCGGGAAGAATTCGAGAAGTTAACGGGGCATTGTGACTATTATACAATTACACAGACACACACATCAATATCTATATATATATATATATATATATATATATATATATATATATATATATATATATATATATATCACGTTAAATGAATAAAACTCCAAAAAGGAAGACTTGAAAATACATATACAAACATATATATAGATATTATATAGATATAATATATATATAATACATAATCACAATGTTAAATAAATATAATATATATAATAACTAATAATATATATATATATATATATATATATATTATATTTATACATGTATTATGATGGTATTACATAACTATAATTATATATATATATATCATATATATAAGATACTATATAGACGATTAACCTAGATCATATATATGTTTGTATATGTATTTTCAAGTCTTCCTTTTTGGAGTTTTATTCATTTAACGTGATCACAAACTTATTTACACCTTTAATTAGTTTGGATTTAAGGCTTGATTAGATCGTTAAGGGTTGTACATAAAGAATTATGTGATGCTAACCTTTAATGTTTTGATGAAGTTCCTTCTCGACATACAGGGTAAAATAAGTAGGAAAGTAATTAAATAAAAGAGTAATTCGTTAACTGGGGAAATTACACGAAGATAATGGCATCAATGATTTAGTTGGAAATCCTTCTCGTTAATCATATTTAAGGTAAATAGGAAATTTATATGATGTGATTCCACCGCAACAAAGGTGAAATCATTCATAAATTACGCTGATAGGCTTACTAAGCACGCACATTATTTCTTTTGAAAGAAGAATTCGTATCTCTGGTTTTTCCCATGGCTTTAATTCACATAATATAAATTTGGGTACAAACTGAACATTTTATACATAACTTAAATATCCACTTTGTGCTGATCTTGTCAAGGATATTCATTGTTCATTTTGCTGACTTGAGTTGAAATATATTTTCTATTTTATATGGAATGATCTTACATGACAAACACTTAAACGCAAATTTAAACACTGGCATATACAGACAAATCACCTTACCCAGGCATAAACGAAAGGACAACTCAAATGACGGCAGTCCCTTATATCATCTAAATAAAATTGCTACGAAAAAGCATACGGCTTTCAAATGACCTCCCGCGCATAGATAATTAAGCTTTAGAAGGAACCCAGAAAATGACGGAAGACGGTCAGTAGGATATCAAAAACAGGTCCTTTCAACTCTTCAACTCAAATATGCGAAATAAGCAAACAAACGCTTCTGGATAGACCAGATTTCCGGAACATATCTGCTCCATTTCAGTTCGGAAAATAGAAAAATGTATGAATTCTGGAATTCCGGAGACTATCATTTTCAATATGCCATTCAGTAAAATCCTCTTCCCACAAATGAGTTGTGTTGTGTGGGTGTTTATCCAAGTAATATAGTATCTATTTTGAATACTAGATAAGGCGTGAGCACTGATTGCTGAAAAAAACGTGAACGCTTAATTGGTTTGATTTTTTCCTTTTTCCCGTAAGAACTTCAAGTAAGGGCTCACCGGAAACTGCATGCTGGAATCCCTCAAGTTTAACAATTTAGGACATTGAACCGAAGTTATTATATTCTCAAAGTAATTTTCTTCCAACATAAAATTACGGAATTAAAGAATAATTCTCGCCATAGAAACAGGCTTCAAATAGGTAGAAGAATCAGTTATTACTGTGGTGATAAAAAAATAGCAAGCTTCTGGTCTTGTTTAAGTTGTAAGTCGCCTAGTCAAAGACAGGACAGATTCTTGCTTTACTGTTACCATTATCTGTTCATTAATATTGGTTTGTAGTTTATATAACAAATTATAAAGGTAAGTAAAATATCTTAGCTTCATTCCTCTTTTATGAACTGTATACTATCGAGGCATTCAAAAAGCTTCTACAACTGATGGAAACGGCTCATCCGAAACGGCGACCCCATATAAAAATGGGAACAAGCTGGGAAGAAGAAGAACTATTTTGTATACAAAATTGTATACAAAGTTAACCCTAATTCTGCAGTTAGTCGCAATATTTTTAGAATTTGAAGTACATTAAGTGGCATTTCATTTTTTTGTTAAATCGTGTGGCATATTCAAACGTGGAGTTCATTAACCGTCAACTATTAGTGGTATCTGGCTAGAATCTAGAACTGATTTAATGAGAGCAAAATCAAAATATTTTTTCTTTATGTCCGTCTAACTTCTGCCTTGCTTCACCAATCCTCTGGCGTTTTTTCTTTTTTTTGATAATTGGATGGAATTTCTAAAATGAGGTAAAAGAAAAAAATTTAAATTCTGATATATTTTAGCGTGGTACCTTTCACAAAGAGATTCAGTTCGAGATTAAATATGATGAGCCAATAACCATGATTATCCCCTGAAACACTAATAAAAAATTTCCTCAAAAGCCAAAGCTAAATCTTATTGGTTCTTCACATCCAGGAACTCGGGAGAACCAACGGACATATTGTGCAGCTGGGCAAAAGATATTAATAAAAAAATAAAAACTCTACAAAGGACTTTTTTTGCAATAAACTCCACTGGGTGGGGGGGAGGGGCAACTAGCATACGTTGAAAAAGAATTTGTTATTCGATATCTTTCAGAGCTGCAATAAAAACAATACGGTTGGATGAAACAAATGACTTTATATATTTCGTCGCCGATACAGGCTTTCGGTGAACTTCATAGCCAGCGGGGCTATTGCAAATGCTATGGGAAATGTTACTATTTATTTAACTACAGTTGTTACTCATTACTTTATGCGTTTCAATGATTACTTTATTCCTCAGTGCTTTCAAGAACACTACCATTACTAAAGAATAATAAAAATAGCTATATCCTGTTTTAAATGTTATTATTATTTATTCTTGTGCGCTAAAAGTAGGTATATTATTGGAAATACGCTAAAAATCCTCAAGCTCTAAGCGGACTTCTGTCCTCATCAGCAGAGGGAATGAAATTAACATTTTTACCAGACAAACTATTAACACCAGGTTCCTTGCTTGACTGAATACTTGACTTTTCTGGTTTGTTGTGGGGGTTGGGCTGGGTTGAGGGGTGTGGGTCACAGAGGTCAGGCACTTGGCATTTCATAAGTCCAGGGGGTAAATCAGGATTTTTCGATTTCCAGACGAATCTGGGGAGCTTAGTCTTTTTGATGACTCGGCGGGGATTTAGTTTATTTAAGGCACTAAAGGGTTTGTCTCCAACCTTCGGTATCGAGGTATGAAATAATGGATTTTTGTTTGGGGAATTATTTAACAAAGTATACGCTACCTTCAACACTGTGGTTGATGGAGTTATCTGTTTAAAGAACAGCCAAAGAGCTAGGAAGACTATATAATTTATTCCATTTATTTCAAAAACAATCCTATAATGTGCCGTATATGCATGAGCATTTTTCTTTATCCATTTATCATAAAACATTTCAGTTGATTTATAGCAATATAATCGGAAAACAGATATCAAAGACTTCATTTGGTCTTTAATTTAAATCATAGGTGTACATAGTCCATATTTATTCCTGTATTTTATTTGAACTACATATTTATATTAATATACAAGCACTGTACTGCCAAGTTTCATTGAAAACTATATTTCCTACGTCATAGTTCATGAAAAGTGTAGCTACACATCTTCCTTGGGTGAAGGAAGATGGGATTTCAATTCACTCGAATAGACAAGCTGCAAACTTTTCATCCAATTTGCACTATCGATTTGCCCTGGAGTCTTGTAAATTTGCTCATCTAAATGCCAAGTTATGGAACAGAAGCTAATGAGCAATGCACAAAGAAATGAAACACATGTAGTATGGATATTTTACAACTATACTAACTCTAAATTCCTTCATCTCCAGAATTTTCAGTGAACGAGCAATCTGAAAGTTTTTTCTCTAACATGAACTGATTTCTTTTCGAAAATATAATGCCCTTTCTTGTAGTCTTCCCAGAATAAATGTAATGTAAATAGACAAACGGTTAGACAGCTAATCAATCAATAAGAAATGACTAAGGGTGCCAGGGATTTCCTCCGAAGAACGCTACAGCTTTTTCTTAAGCGAAAAACTTTCTTTCCTTCTACTATTCTCGGATTGGAGGCCAATTAAAGCATTTTCTATTTCAAGGATATGACTTCTATACGATCCTTCCTTGGATTATGGAGCTAAAATACGTTTAATTGAAGATAAGCCAAACTACTACAAGCATCAGAGAAGGCACTATTGCGTAACTACTTATCGACGAGATACAGTATAACGATTATAGTGCCTATATATACTACTCGAACTTTTCGAGTTTATTAGAATGTCAGAAAAAAAATGACTGCCCTGTTTAGAAAATTACTGCTGGATAGTACCACCTCAGTGAAATATCTAGTACTTCAAAATGCTGTACAAAGTTGTTTTAAAATTCAAAAATATCTATGGATCGTGGCTTCCTTATTTAACAAAGCGAGTCACTCGATCTACAAATGATACGTCTAAAAAATACAGACATGAGAAATATACTATTAAGGAATTTGCATAAAAAAAGGGTGTATTTTTATTGCACACAATTATCTGTCATTTGAGGATATTTACAACGGGAATTTGTTACCTCATTAAGTAAAATGTTCCTTGGGTCTGGTGTAGGGCAGGAATAGCCGTTTTCTTCACCATGAGATACGGGATGACGCAGTTGTGTTTATCCATGTTGGGTGGACATTTGCAAGGTGGTTTTGCAATCTATACTCAACCTAACAAGTTCTGCCAAATAAATTATTAATGGTTCTGCCTTATGATCGTCCCATCACCTGAACTGAAAATGAATGCAAACAGTATAAAAAGAATGGAAATTTAAAAAATCAAATATCGGCGCTAGATTTGAAGCAGACAGGGAACTAATATATAATAAATAGTCAACTCCCTAAAGCTTACAGATTAAATCGAAGTAATGAAAATGCTCCTGGCAGGTAATATGAGTGTATGAGTGTCAGTTCAGGATATATACTGGTATCATTGACAGTGATCTCACGTCACACAAGGAGTGGAGGGTTAGTAAGTCGTAAAAAAGCTGTTTAATCTGTTGTATAATTTTTAGATGAAACTAGATCAGGAATGGCTACTGTTGCATTTAACAGTCATCATTACTCCTGACACGACTGCTACTGTAGAAGAGAGAGAGAGAGAGAGAGAGAGAGAGAGAGAGAGAGAGAGAGAGAGAGAGAGAGAGAGAATAAGTCCCTCTGGTGAAAGCGAAGATTACTTTTGTGACACCCTGTCGTTTTTAATTGACACGTTGGAATATATTTTGATAGAACATTGGCAGTCCACGTCCGCCTTTTTATTTCTCTCTCCCTTTCACTCCATCTACCTTGGCTGTAGCTCACTACAGTCAGCTGACAATCAAAGGGTAGCAAGGAGAGAGAGAGAGAGAGAGAGAGAGAGAGAGAGAGAGAGAGAGAGAGAGAGAGAGGTTTCTCTTATATAACCTGAGATTCAAGCTATACTGAAACTGGAAAAGGATAAACTTTTAGACTTTTCTATATTTTCAGTTCTTGTTTCTATTCAAGTGAGACGCCTCAAACCTGTTGAAATCGGCAGCGTTTTGATTACTAAAGGACTTTGAGGAAACTGAAGTTTTCTTTGAGTGACTTCTTTTGATATTCGTTCTGTGAATGGAAGTCCTAGACACGAAAATTCACTTCAAAGAATATTTTTATTTCCAACCTCTGTAGTTGGTTGGTTTAGATTAAGCTGGTCTTACTTGGCGCAGACCCTTGGCAAAAAGTGGCTTGTGAGTATAGTTAGGTGTTGAAGAAACGAAGCCTATCCTCCTCAAAATCTTCTTCCAAGTTGGTTGATAACAAATATAAATTTGCTTAAAAAAAAGCTGCAGTCTTCTTCTGGGGAAATCACTGGCACCCTTAGTAATTTCTTATTGATTGATTGGTTGTCTAACCGTTTTCTCTATGTACATTACATTGTATTCGGGGAAGACTACAAGAAAGAGCATTATATTTTCAAGAAGAAATCAGTTCATGTTAGAGAAACAACTGTCAAATTGCATGTTCACTGAAAACTCTGGGAGATGAAGGAATTTAGTCAGTTGTAAAATATCCATACTACATTAGGTCTGGTAGAGATTTTATTTACCTATTTATATCTCAATTTATTTATTATCAAATATACAGTTGTTGGAGTATATTTCTCGTTTAATGCATTTTGCTTATTAAAGAATACGATGTAGTTAGAGCTCTGGTTCCACTTGAGTGACTGCGTAATCTGGAATCAGCTTGTAATATATATACATACATACATACATATATATATATATATATATATATATATATATATATATATAGTATATATATATATATATATATATATATATATATATATATATATATATCAAACACGGCAAATGTTCTCTTGCGCCAGCCTTTACAGAGAGAGGCTGTCATGATTTCAAGCACCACAGCTACAGAATTTAGGCGGACTTTACACTGGCCCCTGTCAAGAGTAACAGTCACGTCCACAATTTTTCAGAACGCCAATTATTCATACTGAAATAATAAAGCGATATATATAATGCACTGGACTGCATCAAATATTTCATACGCATATTAATGAACAGTTTCAGAGAAGGCAGTACGCATTTACGCCCTTACTCTTGTACTATCACCTTTATACAGTTCATATGATTTTCAAGGGATGTTGCATATGGAACTACGAATAATTGTGTGAGGCTGGAATGATGAAATCATTTCGCAAACTTGGTGGATTGCAAAGTATTCACGGAATTATATTTCCTTACTAACGATTTTTTTCCCTGGCAGCCAAATTTTTGGTTTATTTCTCAGGAGGAACTGATGTTCAGTAAATTCATATATAATTTTTAGCCTTGAAAAAGAGTAACTGAACCTTTTGATAAAAAAAACAGTAAAAGTCAGAGATTTACGTTATAATAATTTGCGTCAAAAATATGCTAAAAGAAACCGCAGTTTAAATTTAAAAAAAAAAAAATATATATATATCGATTTACTCTTGCACTTAATTTGTTCATTTGAAGGTGTAGCAAAAGCAAGCAGTAAATATAAGTATTCTAATAATGACAATAGGTAACTAAACGGCCGGATTAACCAAAACCTATCGCCCTCATCTGATGTGTGTTAGATTTTTTAAAACCAATACATACCTAAACCAAACCACAACAGATACAGAAAACCAATGTTTTCATCAAATCTTGCTTCCGATTTAAATAGTACGCGATATATTAAAAGAAGCCACAATGCAAACTGGTGCTATATTTTTCTAAATGAATTTGCTGTATGTTCAAAGAGATACTCAGAAGAATAGCTAAGAAAAGACACAAAGTACACACTTTGAATACTGGATCATGGGCGTATCCAAAAAGCGTGAAGAATTCGAGAAATTAAGAGGCCATTTTGATTATCACAATTACAAATATATCTGGTAAAAATAACCAGAAGGTTATATTAATATTCTGTAAACATCTTTGTAACTGATGCTGCAGCACATTTTAAAATACTTATTTATAAGTACGATTTATACTTAAACCAAATAATTTTATCTGCAACAAACTGACGAAAGCAAAACAAGTTAATAAATGATAATGACTGAAGGAACCTGTAAAATATGAATGGGCTTGGGGTTAAAATAGTCTGCAGCGCTAATGAGAGTATGAACAGCTTTAATCCGCCGATGGATGTGACCATAAAAACCCTCATGAATAGATGAGGACGTTTCCTTTTTTGGCTAAGCATTTCAAAAACGAATAATCCATTTGCAAATACAATAGTATTTATTCATGCGTACCTCACAGTAGTGGGTATAATGACACTCTTACCAACGAGAAGACTTGGGTGCGGTTCCTGACCGTGGCGCACCGGTTTAAGGAGCAATTGCAATAGCTGATTCAGGGCTCTCGGGTGTTGTAACATGAAAGACCATTAACGCTGGAGAGAGAGAGAGAGAGAGAGAGAGAGAGAGAGAGAGAGAGAGAGAGAGAGAGAGGGTAAATTTCCTTGTCATTTGTGAAACACCCAGGTGCATCATGACTTTCGTAAGACAGAGGAAGATACCAATATTTAAGGGACGATTGTGCTTTCCTTTGTGGTTGTTTTAGTACCTACAGGAAGCAGGACCAGGCAAATTGAGCCTGGTAGCCCCTCAGATGGGAATTCCAACCTAGCAAACCCGTGGGAGGAGATTAATCTTGCGCTTAAGTGATTTCAAAAGCGAGCTATTTCAGCTTCCATTTCTCTTTTGCTCAAGAGGTTTTTGTTTTGGTTAAAGAATACGTCTTTTCTCGTCTACGTTTTCGCTTAGATTATATAAAATTTGGAATGGAAAATTAAAGGATACGAAACAATAAGAACAATTAAAGAATGCGCCAAAGAAGAAGTTTATTCGGCGCAATCGAGTTTGCTGTACAGCGTATATTGCTGTATGCAACTCTCAGCTGCGGCCCATGAAACTTTCAGCCACGGCCCGGTGGTGGCCTGTCTTATACCCTTGCCAGACGCACGCTCATGGTTAACTTTTACCTTAAATAAACTAAAAACTACTGAGGCCTGAGGGCTGCAATTTGGTGGGTGTGACGATTGGAGCATGGATGATCAACACACCAATTTGCAGCCCTCTAGCCTCAGTAGTTTCTAAGATCTGAGGGCAGACAGAAAAGTGCGGACGGACAGACAAAGCCATCTCAGTAGTTTTCTTTTCCATAAAACTAACAATTGTCATTTTTAAAACATCAAAGGAATATTGTTTGTAGACTTAACAAATTTAAAGCTCGCGTTGTTTTGGAATTTAGAAGATTAATCATGTATTGTCTGGTTTCATGTTACAAAACTGATACATTTTATCATCAAACATCTTTGCGAAAATCAATATTCTGTATTACTGTCAAGTTTAAACCGATCCAAAAACCCAGAAAGCACACATGGATATCTATATATACATAGCATATATCTATATATATACATATATATACATATATATATATATATAATATATATATATATATATATATATATATTATATATATATTATATATATATATATGTGTGTGTGTGTGTGTGTATGTATATAATCACAACGACGTCGTACAGCGTTACATATCCCCGATTCAGCAGATTTCAGTAGTATTCATTTTAATAAATCCATTACGAATTCCAATTTTCGAGCCGTCAGAGAGGCCACCCCACTTAGAAAGTCATTAAACTCGCCGGAGATCTCTTCGGTGAAATGGATGTTACAGAGTTTATTAAAAGACATAATAGCCAAATAACAAGATATGTTCGTTGCCGTGATATTGGCTGTTTTCGGAGAGATCTCCCGTATACTCTGTGGGATGGTCTTTCTTAACCACATTCTATGAGGAAATGAGATTGGGCTGAATTCAATGGAATTAAAAGCATATCGAACATTATTACTATTCACCAAAGGGGGCATCAGAAATTTAGAGGAGTATAAGTGTGGCATGGCCAGTGTCATCAGTATTCCACTCATTCTGCACTGTGGGTATTATTAAAGGACGCTTGCAGCGACTCCTTCGCCCTTTATGTGCACCCATATCTTAGCCTTTCACTCTACTTCCATTTCTGCTTTCTTTCTTATACCTTGCTGTCCAACCTCTCTATAGAACGACTCATATTTAGTGCAATTGTTGGGTTCTCTTATCATTCCACCTTTAGATCTTTGTAAGCCATTTTGATTTCCTTGATCTTATCATCAAGCTGTCCAACCACTCGAACTCTCTCTTTCACTGTCTTAGTAAACCGGGCATTACTATCTAAGTTACGTAAATGATGAGAAATCTATCATTGTGGAATGAATACCTTCTGGATGCGCAAAGTTACAACGCGCAGATGAAGAAAAAAGAATGAACAAAAAATCAAGTTGAAGAGGAAGAGGAAAAAGAAGACAATGGAGGAGACCTGACTTGTTGACAGTAAACAAACGTCAAGTTGTTGGTGATGATGAATAAAAAAAAAAGAGGTGGGGGGGGGGGGGGGGGGGAGGGAACAAAGAAGGGAGATCCTTTTCATTTTTCGGTTTTGTTTACTGTGTATCTTTCCGACTTCTTTTTTTCATATTCGTTTATGATAGGTTACAATGCCCAAATATGGAGAGAGAGAGAGAGAGAGAGAGAGAGAGAGAGAGTAATTCAGTAGATAAAAATGTCATTTTAGAGAAAAGAACATTAAAATATTTAGAACAAGGTTGCAGTGAAGCGTAGAAATCACTTGAAATGGTCTCTCTCATAATAAACCATAAAAGTGGCATCATGTAATCGAGGCTGTGGCCTATAAACCATTTAGTTTTTCATTTGTCAAAAGTGTCTTTAAGAGAGACTGGGCAGCATCTGGTGGAGCGTGACCTGACCTCCAGTGTACGTTCTAAAAGCGGTTCAGCGACTGAAGTTTATGGATATGGAAAAGTTTTGACTGGAGTTTACGGTTATGGAAAAATTGAAAGTTAATTGCAACTGGAGAAGAAAACTTCCTAAAGAAGAGTTTAGAATATTAAAGAATATAGATAAGCAACATAATACTATTTTTTTACTTGCTAGTATCTGGAGAAGAAAAGTACGAGTATCTAATGAAGAGAATAAAATGTCATAGAATATAGATAAGCAACTCTATACTTTTTTGCCTCACAATTATTAGAAAGGTGATTTGAAAACATTTGTGTTGATATTTTTCAGTGAATTGTAATCAACATGTTTTCAAGAGAGAGTGAAAGGGAGACTTGCACGTATGCTACAAGAAAGAAGGACAGATACAGATAGGAGAGAGAGAGAGAGAGAGAGAGAGAGAGAGAGAGAGAGAGAGAGAGAGGAGGTGATATGAAACGCTGTTTATTCTGCTGAAGTGAACACAAAGGGTATATCTCGCATACCCACAGAATTGTGATTACTGTGAAAAAGACGTTAGATAAGGGGAAAAGCTAAGTCCCTAACCAAGGACGAATTATTTGTAACTTGGATATTATAGTCCCAAATTTTCTGAGCAATTTTCCATCTGATCAAACTGAATGCAATGAGGTTTTCTGTCTTTTTTTATAAAGAAATTCTAGAATATCTTACAGTATATGATCATAAACTGAAATTAAGTTCTAAATGCATACAAGTTAATACTCAAGCACTTAGAAAAAACTATGAAACATTTTCGTTATTCGAACTCTCAGGAAGCGGACAAAATAAAAATAGAAATAAAATTTTTTGACGTAAACTACTCAACATATGTATATTTTGCAACTTTGTAGTTCCGTATGAGTTATTCGAGTTAGGAGGGAAGGGTGAGGCATTAATACCAGGTATTTTCAATATTTCTGTTTAAATTTTTGTAGACACATCCTCTGTTGTCACTGCATTTTGTTCATTTTTAAGATAGAAAGAGAACGTGGGAGACAGATATATATATATATATATATATATATAGTATATATTATATATAATATATATATATATATATATATAATATATATATAGAGAGAGAGAGAGAGAGAGAGAGAGAGAGAGAGAGAGAGAGAGAGAGAGAGAGTTCAACGACCCAAAACTAAGGTTAAACTGGCCACTAAAGGTATGAAGGAACAAAGTGGAAACTGATGAGAAAGCAGCTTTTACCAGCACGGATGATGACAACACAAAAAATGAAGGTAATAATGAAAAAAAATTTTTTTTTTCCAACCTTCTTTGGAATTTAACTGGGGAAAGGGATAACATACCAGACGTCATACGCCTTACAGTATTTGACTCGGGATCATAAAGATAAGCAAATTCCTCAGGTCAGGGATTCTTCTCCATAAAGAGTAACGGAACTGGAGTGCATACGGCTAGTGTTTTCAAAAGGAGAGAGAGAGAGAGAGAGAGAGAGAGAGAGAGTATGCACAAACAATAATATGTATATATAGATAGATATATGCATACACACACATACATATATATATATATATATATATATATATATATATATATATAATATATATATATATATATATATATATATACACACACACACAAACACGTAGGTGTGCGCATGCATATGCGTGCGCACGTGTATTCAGCAAGAAATTGAGAGTAAGAGAAAATAATTATCAGAAACGTGAGTACTATAAAAATACTATGCTGCCAGATTGAATCACGTAAGATCAGAGATAATCAATAAAGAAAAGTGAACGCAAGAACCATAAAACTGTCCACCCCCCCCATGCCAAAATAAAAGAAAATAAAATGTTCTGTGGCAGTAGCGGACCTTTCAAGGCATCAGGCCGTCTTTGTTCTATTAATCGTCTGATTTCCATTCTCTCTAACTTGCGGCTGAGAGAGAGAGAGAGAGAAGAGAGAGCGAGAGAGAGAAGGAGAGAGAGAGAGAGAGAGATAAAACAGGTTTTACTGCACCTTTTTGGAGTAGCAGTTACATATGTGAAATTCTGTTACAATGATCCTTGTAAGAGATGTGTCGCTCGTTCTCCTCTCTCTCTCTCTCTCTCTATCTCTCTACTATCATATATATATATATATATATATATAATATATATAGATATATATAAATATATATATATAATATATTATTATAATAATATTGCATATATTTATTGTTTTTCGATAATATATATATAATTATAGTATATATACTATATATATATATATATATAGATATATATATATATAATATATATATATATATATGTGTGTGTGTGTGTGTGTGTGTGTGTGTGTGTGTGTGTGTGTGTGTGAAAATGAAAGGAGGTACCAAGACTTTCAACTTTTATTTCAACGTCATCTTCAGGGTACTGAACAATTCTAAGAGAACAACTTATACAAAAGAAAAGCACATGAGGCCACAAATAATAAAACACGTCAACAACCTACTTAAGTGTGCAAATAAAACATTGTTCAAAATAAAAGACATACTTAGCGGAAATATGCAGTTACTAAAATCTCAGTATAAAACTATCTGTTTGTAAAATACCTAACAACTTTGTTTAACTTTTAAATCATCAAGAATAAAACATTTTAACAATTCGTCCATCTTAAAAAGACCATCGCTCATTTTCATGTTACTAAAAGAAGTAATGAGGCAACCTTCAACTAACAATCTGTCATGCATTGATGAACTTCTAAAAATGACTGTAGCTGAATTCCAGTCTATAGGGTTTTCAAAATCCCTCCTTTCATTTTCACGTGAGGATCTCTTATATACTTCACCCACGGGTCCACTGTGGTACTGCAAGAATATATATATATATATATATATATATATATATATATATATATATATATATATATATATATATAAATCTGTGTGTGTTAGAAAGAGGATCCAGGAAGAGGAATGAATAGTAAACCGAGCTCGAAAAAGCCTCTAAAGGGGAGGACAACCGTCGGATCCCCAGCTAATCGTTACCGGGCTCAAATCAAGAGCGACGCCTTCGATCTTCATTTATAAAGTCCTTTTAGTGAGCATTTCCGCTATTTCACTATTGACACGCACCCCCCCCCCCCCTCTCTCTTCTCTCTCATCTCTCTCTCTCTCTCTCTCTCTAGGGAAACGTAGTGAGTCAGCGAAATAGGTGGTTCAGATATTTGTTCCCTTTATTGTTATTTATTTTATAAATATTTTCTTTTCTCTCGCTGTCAAAACTGCAATTTTGACGCCTTTCCCTGAATGATAAGTTACGTCACTCCTGCCGCCTGTTTAGTTTAGGGAAGTTTATCCATTCGTGATATCCCTCCAGTATACTGCTACTTTTAACTTTTCCTTAAATTGAGCAATAAAATTATACTTTTTAAGCAGCTTTCTTTTGGCGTTGTTACTGAATAAAGTAAATACAGAACTTGGTCCTTACCAACTTGGCATTTCTACCATCAGTTATTTTCAATCTTTAAATACGCAGAAAAAAAATCGACATTAATATCCCACCTATTAAGTCAATGATATGTAAAAGAAATCAATTTATTCTATCCATAGCAATCTTTACCCATTTTTCAATTTTGGAGAAGTCACGGCAAAATGCCCTAATTTAAGTCTCTTTTTCTTTCCCTGAAAATTTAAATATCACTTAGTGCGTAAATGAGATGGGAAAACTATTGTTTTTCATTTCAAATATCACATTATATTAGACAGTTACATTACAGCTTCAAACATAACATGGAAATATATTTGCAGTTAAAATTTAACTTTGTAGTTTTATTTTCCTTTGTTCATTAACAACTTTACATACTTCTTTTATACATTAGTGTATGTGCATAAGAACATACATATATATGTATACATATGCATGCATACATACACACACACATTTATATATATATAATATATATATACATACACATATATACTAATAAGTATATATATATATATATATATATATATATATATATATATATGTATATAGTATATATAATATATATATATATATATATATATATATATATATATATATACACCCGTGACTTTCGAAATATATCCATTAAATCTACTATCAGCAGCCAATCGCTAATGTCGACTGATTTAGACCCTATCACGGTCACCACAACTGACAGAAATGAGTACGAACGAGAAGAAAGTAAACTTCATAAATACCTTGTTGCGATGATAAATAAAGTCACCGTAAGACCTGTTTACAATCACGCGGGTTCGAGTCCCAGGGAGGATGAAAGATAAAGATCCAAAAGCTGATATTCAGATTTATGGATCTTATAATGGTCGGCATGTCTAGGTAAAATCAATTGGATATTCAACAATCATGCATCCTTAACTTCCTCGCATGCAAACACACTCCAGTAAGTCGATTAAATTATGAAGAAGAGAGAGAGAGAGAGAGGCGTACATGATTCTGCGTTCTGATAACTCTCTAGGAATTTAGATTTCAAAATTCTGACTTTGAGAAAATGCTAGTCATGCTTTTTATCATTTGAACTTGGGCATAAATGATGAATTTAGTCTTCGTCCACATGCTATACATACATCGTACAACTGAGTCTTACTTTATACGGGTCAAATTGCTAAGTTATGGAATAAGAAGCCTCACGCTTTTAACATTTTCAAAATGAAGGTAAGATGTGCATTTTCGTGTATTAGGTAGTATCCAACAGTAACAAGTTTTCAAAAGCTATTGGTCAATTAAAAGTATCTTTCGTTATTCATAGTTTTCACCTTAAACTCATTGACAGTCTACGTGTTTTGTCACAAATTTCGATCTTTCCTGTCTTGTTCGTCGGTAAAGCATCTCTCTCTCTCTCTCTCTCTCTGTGACTGTTGAAACTGCTATTGCTATTGCCATTCTACTTTGAATTCTAGAGAATTTGGCTTCTCACGTTATTTTAGAACCTTAGTAACTTCAATCCATTTATAAAATTTTTTTGTATTTCCAATTTTTATTCAACAGAATTTTATTTATCATCTTGTTCCCCTCCTAATTTGGTTATTTTTTTTATATAAAAATTGTTAACTAACCATATTAAATTCTGGGATATTCTGGCTTCTTAATTTGTTCTTAGAATCATATTAACGTTTAATTATTTCTATTTCTTCTATTTCCCTTTCAATTTAAATTCGAGGACTTTTCTTTTCATCTTGCTCTTAGAATCTCATCATCTTCATATGCTTAAAAAATGAACTATTAATTAAGGGCAGATTTCTGTGAACATTATCTAATGAACGGTAAAGGAGACCATATAATAAGAGTGTACTTTACCTTTAATCAAGATTTTTCATTTTTCCTGGAAACAATGATTATTGAAATATAAAGCAGCAGCTACATATATTTTTTCTATTTCTTAATCTTATTTTATTTTTTTCTCATTTTTCTCTTTGCATAAATTGAGTCTCAATTTCTCTTCATATGTTTTTTAAATTTTTGGGTACTAAGGTTTCCTACTGATGTACACCACGTTGCTACATTATTTCCTCATAGTAATTATTATCTGTTATTCATTTCTTACTTCCTAATCGGGTTAAATAAAAAAAGTGTTTAGAATAAATCATATCTGATAATTATCAAATGTATATATATACATATATATATGTTATGTATGTATGTAAGTTATATATGTATATATATATATATAATATATATATATATATATATATATAAATAATATATATTATATGTGGTATATATATATATATATATATATATATATATATATATATATAATATATACATATTTGTTAATAATCAAATAGGATTATTATCAATATATATATATATAATATATATATATATATATATATATAGTATATATATATATGATATATATATAGATATATATATATACATATAGTATATATATATATAATCATATTTGATTATTAACAAATGTGTATATATATATATATATATATATATATATATATATATATATATATATATATATATATATGTGTGTGTGGGTGTGGTGTGGTGTGTGTAGTGTGTGTGTGTGTGTATGTGTGTATATATATATATTTGATAATAATCAGATATGATTTATTCTAAACACTTTTTTTTTATTTAACCCGATTAGAAAGTAAGGAAAGATAATATATATATATATATTATATATATATATATATATATATATATATTCTCTGTGTGTAGGGGTGTTAAGGGTACCAGCCTTTCTTAGAGGATAAGGTTTAACACTGAAAAACAAAATGCTTTCCATGGTTCATTAACACTGCAAGTCAACTACTTTCACTTGTTTATCACTGGCGTAAGATTAATCAATTCTTACTTTACCTCCCCACAATTCACCTTATCGTTCGAATGCTTTCACCCTGCTGGACGGACATCGTCTTTCCTATTTTGAATATTGTCCATCAACATGATTACCTCAGTTTGACGTCAACCTAGTTCCTGTATATATATATATATATATATATATATATATATATATATATATATATATATATATATATATATGACATAGAGAGAGAGAGAGAAGAGAGAGAGAGAGAGAGAGAGAGAGAGAAGCATTCTGATTTACCTGTATCGTGATTACACACCCAAAGGTATGTCTATCAACATGATTACGTTGCAGTCTTCTTTCTTCTGTCACTGCATTGACACCTGTAACCTTTCACTCTGTCGTTCATTCTTACTTTCACGTTACAGTTTCTCTATGGCACCGAATAAAGAAGAGAATTTTCACCTGAGATTCCATAGATTAGAGAGAGAAAACGACCAAAAAATGGTCGTAAAGGGAAAATACAATCGTATCTGTTGTCATCTCAACTCACCGGGTCGAACACTCAGGCAATTCTCGTATCATTCCTTACAAGATTTTTTTCTTTTTTTTTCTCCTTTTCATGACAGGGAGGTTTTTATAGCCAACAATGACAATTTCACACCGCGTTCCCGCAACCTACTTCCCTCCCGAAAGGCGCCTTTACAGCCTCTTGATAGACGATCTCAACGAGTCATTCCTCTGTGGGCAATAGTCAATTTGCCTCCACCGAGGAACAAAGTGATTCGATTTCCGTTTACACGCAAAAATGAAAAGCCATTAACTTGAAAAGAGATTTGGCGTCTGGGGGAATTAAGAAACCTTCTATCATTTTACTGCTGGCTTCAGAATAAGCTCTCCCGGTTTGTGATCGGTGTTTGTGATCAGTCATTAACCTTTGGCATCATGGAAAAAAAAGGAGCGAGTGAAAGACAGCATTACAGGTGACAATCAAAAAGGTCAGTGACACTGAAACTGATTATTGTAGGTCTCGCAGACATAAAGATACAATTTCTTGTATTGATATAATCTACAGTATCATAAAGTTTTAGTATTCATCATTTAATATGGGTCGAAGAAAATATGTCATCATTAAAATGCACCGAAGGATTTATGTTATGAAGATAATCTACAATAGTATGATGTTTCAGTATGGATAGCTACTCGAGTGGTCTTTATTCATGATGGGGCAAAGAGAATGTATCATCAAAATGCAAGAAATACGCTATAAATAAAAAAATATATATTTAAAAAAGACAACTAGGTATAAAAATCAGACGTAACATGTCATCACTACGGTGCAAGAAACAGGCCCTAAATATCATGAAGGTAGCTTGTCAACATTAAAAAGATATTACGAGAGTAAATAAAAACACTGCTAAGTATCACATCAAACGTACCATGTTATCATAAAGTGCAAGAAATAAGTGATAAATAGAATAAAAAAATTTCCCAAAGTAAAAGAAAAAAAACACGACAAAGTATCAAATTAAAACTACCAGGAATGAGTGACGGCTAGGTGTAGAAACAGGTTTTATTATGCCCATCTGGCTTCCGTCCTGGCAGCCAGGAATTGTGGGTATCTCGGCTGTGCGCTGAGGTATCAAAAGTCGAGAGTAAAAGTTGTTACTGGCTGACATTACAAATGATACGTTACGACTTAAATTCGTATGATTTTCGAGTCACACGCGATGCATAATACATAAATACCAAGTCAGGGGTTTGAAGAGCTGGTTTACTTATGCACAAAAAAAGAAGAAGTTTGTATTAGGTGGTGAATGCAAGCGGTCATCATCATGATTATTATGACTGTCAGATTTTTCAGAGCAAGGCTTTTCTGGCGCAACATGAAATGGAGTTGTAAATGTACTGTGGTTATAAGGTGGCGCGAATGTGATACATTCGAGATTATAGTATAGTGTCAGTGTTTCTTTTGGTTAAGGCACGTGAAAACTAGCCTGTTTCAACGAAAATTTTATCGGAGTTAGTTACCTGACGAATCGGGAATGTGTCCCATCAAAGCTAACTCAGTTGGCCACGTATTGTCTGCAATTTTTTTTTTTTGAGGGGGGGGAGGGGGTAAAGGTCGATGGGACGGGCAACCTATGTGTATGTCCTTGAGATGAAATACAATTTATTGTTATTTTTAATATTATTATTATCATTATCATAACTATCGTTTCCTCACCCGACACTCCGGAGAAAACTGTAATTCTGTCATTCAAAACAGACCTCCCAACCGCTATATTTTTTCGGTGCCTATGAACGGAACCAATAACTCTAGTTTTCTCAGTAGCACTCCCCCCACCACCCATGAACCCCCTTGGGGGGGGAGGGGTTTATAACCAGCACTGCCCCCTCTGAAGTTTTCCGGTTGATGAGTGGTTGTGGTACGACCATCAATGGGTGATAAGATGGCTGAATAGGACGATGAATTGGTGACTCTCTCTCTCTCTCTGAGAGATATAATTTTCTAGACGAGGGTTTGGTAAACCCGGAGGCTCCCTCGACGACTTGAAATAGAGATGTTTTTAATGAGCCTTGATCGCTAAAGGTCTGCCTGTCCTCAAGTTAAAGCCGCACCGACCATGTATTTGAAGGTGTTTCAATTTAGCGCTTGTTTCCGCGCATTGCGAGCACGTGAGTAAATAAGGAAAGATTTTTGACATACATACATATGTATATATATACATATAAATCAAACATTCTCTGAAAATATTTTTCGATTACATCTCGTCATTACAACAATGCGGAAACAGTAAACTATGACGTTATGCAACTAACTCTCTCTCTCTCTCTCTCTCTCTCTCTCTCTCTCTCTCTCTCTCTTTCAACGGCAATGCCTCATTATACTCGACAAAGGGAGGGGGAAAATAAGAACGGGAGGAGAAAGTTGGAAAAGATTCTTCATCCGTATCGATGTCTACAGAATTTACAAAAGCCAATGCTACGCTCAACTGATCTGGCAAATCGACATTTATATGGGGTTAAAAAAAAAGAAAGTGTAGAAGACACGGCTCCAATAATATTTTCGCTTTAAAAAGCCACGCCGCACAACCTTAAAAGATCTCTCTCTCTCTCTCTCTCTCTCTCTCTCTCTCTCTCTCTCTCTCTCGTTTCATATGTTGAAGGAAGGGGTATAAAGTTAATGGTGGTTCTTCGATATGTAGCCAAGTCTGTTGAGATGAATCAGCAGCTTCTTGGAAAAAAAATTCCTCTCAAATAGTTGGTCTGCGTCGCGGAATGATGAATAACATGTGAAATGAATGGTCGATTCAGAAGTCTTATTATTGGAATAGTTCTATACTTTTTTTTTAATAAATAATGATTCGAAGTCAGTAATATATTTTCGCCTACTCGTGGAGCAAGCCTAAAAAGTATTTGTTTTGTTATTGCTGTTGTTGTTCTTGTTGGGGGTAGGAAACTCTTTGGAAAAGCCTAAAAAGTTCTCTAAAATGTTTTGCGTTGAGTTAAAGATACAGGAATTTTAGGACTGGATATTTATGATTTATATCTTAGAATGAAAATATAAAAAATGAATAATGTGTATGTTAAGCAGTACAGAACAATTATTTCTAATAAAATATGGCATATTTATTTAAATTTTCGTTGGTGAAACAAAAAATACGTTATTTAATCATCGATTTTAGCACGCACCCCCAGTAAGCTGGAGGTCGGATCACATCTTGTTTCTATATAAGGTCTTCTTGCCTTTTTTTTTAAAATTACTGTTGGATCGTAGACTGATGAATCCCTTTACTCTACTAATACCACAAACAGGAAATAAATAAATGAATAAAAGTATTGATATGAAAATCTCTTGAAGAGCCGGCAAAAGTGGAGATTTGTCGACCAAGACAGAATGTAACCTAACTGATGTTCCCTTTTTTTGTTTTCAGTCAAGATGGAGAAGAAAATGAGCCCATAGCAAGTGAAGCTGCTAGAGAATTAGTGGAGCTAAGTGAATAAACAAACGATCATGACATATTAATGAAATCAGAACAGTTAACCTCCTTGTTGGACGGGTGGGTTACGTGCTCGCCTACCGATTCGGTAGTCAGAAGTTGGATTCTCCGCTCTGCCAACGTGGAACCAGAGGAATGTATTTCTGGTGATTAGAAATTGATTTTTCCATATTATGTGGTTCGGATCCCACAATAAGCTATAGGTCCAGTTGCTAAGTAACCAATTGGTCCCTGCCACTAAAAAAATATCTAATCCTTCGGGCCAGCCCTAGGAGATCTGTTAATCAGCTCAGTGGTCTGGTTAAACTAAGTTATACTTAACTTTTCTAGGTATCGACAGAGTTCCCAGTTTTTGAGAAGTAGGCAGCCACAAAAATCGTGATAGTGAATGCTACAGTCTCTCTCCCTTTCATCCGATTTCACTGTAAATAAAATGTAATAATACAAATACCATCAGAAACCAAATTTATTCATTCACATTTCAAAGTTCAAAGGTATTTTCTTAAAAAAATAACTCCAAACTAGACAAAGGAAAATGTTACGAAAAATGTCGCGTTGGAAAAGTTGCGATGCACAATATGTTCAGGAATTTTGATTGCTCAGCATTTTTAGAAAATAGGCGAAACTCAATTTGACACGGCAAATTGTACATATATTCCGGAAAATTCTAGGAGTTTCCTGATAACAGACCATATCTAGTCACCAAGAGAGAGAGAGAGAGAGAGAGAGAGAGAGAGAGAGAGAGAGAGAGAGAGCCATCATTCGTTTGAAATATTTTTTTCAATGCCTCGACATTTCCTATCAAAAACTACTCTTTCAAACGGCATTGGTTAATCTGTCTGAGAGCTGAACGGTCCACAAAATACATCAAGAGAGAGAGAGAGAGAGAGAGAGAGAGAGAGAGAGAGAGAGAGAGAGAGAGAGAGAGAAATTTTTCCTTTCCTACTATTAGATACCCTTTTCCAAAGGCATTGGTTAATCTGTCTGCGGGTTGCGCGCTCCCAAGATTACACCTTAAGGGCAAAAGAAAATGAGAGAGAGAGAGAGAGAGAGAGAGAGAGAGAGAGAGAGGTATACCATCTTTCCTACCTACGCCTCCCAGCTACTGCCTTTTGTTCGGCCCAAAGCTGGGCCGATCTTGAGAGTATCTTTGAAAAGGGAAGAGGCAGCAGCCGTTCAGCCGTGATCACTGTCTCTGAGGGACAGTTTCTGTCAGCTTCCCTCTGGTTAGTCCAGAAATCCTTTAAATTCCGCTTAACTGTATGAGATACCAAGCTTTTCTTTGTTTGTTTATTGAAAAGTCTCTGAATATATTCAAGTTTGTTAGCAAATATGTAAACATTCTGCTTCTGTGACATTTTTTCCCCTAAATTTGAGCTATGCTGTCAGTTGTTTTCAGATTATAATATACACACACACATATACTATATATACACACAAACATATGTAGGTATATCATATGAAGACAGTAACAAATAAACGTCTCTCTTGACACACATTTATTTTAGGGTTAGGTTGATATTTAGGGAAACAGTTTTTCACTTTCAATGCTGTTTATAAAATATACAACATATAAATATACATATAATGTGTATTCTAGGCGATAAACCTATGACAAGACAATAGATTAAAGAAATTAAAAAAAACATTGATCGTATTCATGACATTTAAGAAAGAAGCTAACATACATATAAAATGTATAATAAAAAGAAAAGAAAACATTGAAAAAAACATAAAATATTATACTTAAGAATAATTTGTTTCGGTAGAGGTCAGTGTCTGAGCTGGACGCGAGAGAGCAGAACAAATATAAGTAAAACCTCTCGAATATGACAAGTATACATATGTATGTATGTAAGTATATAATTGTGAAATATATTCTGTTAAAACAGAATTCCATCTAATATAGGTAACCCATAAACACGGCAAATTATAGAAAGTAAATACCATATTTCAGAGACCAGGCTCTCTGAAGAAAGAGTTCGGTATCTGAAATCTACCATGTACTTTCTACATTTTGGCGTTTTTATGGGCTCCTATTATTATTATTATTATTATTATTATTATTATTTTTATTATTTTTTTTTTTTTTTTTTTTTTTTTTTGCTCTATCACAGTCCTCCAATTCGACTGGGTGGTATTTATAGTGTGGGGTTCCGGGTTGCATCCTGCCTCCTTAGGAGTCCATCACTTTTCTTACTATGTGTGCCGTTTCTAGGATCACACTCTTCTGCATGAGTCCTGGAGCTACTTCAGCCTCTAGTTTTTCTAGATTCCTTTTCAGGGATCTTGGGATTGTACCTAGCGCTCCTATGATTATGGGTACGATTTCCACTGGCATATCCCATATCCTTCTTATTTCTATTTTCAGATCTTGATACTTATCCATTTTTTCCCACTCTTTCTCTTCAACTCTGGTGTCCCATGGTATTGCGACATCAATGAGTGATACTTTCTTCTTGACTTTGTCAATCAACGTCACGTCTGGTCTGTTTGCACGTTTCACCCTATCCGTTCTGATACCATAGTCCCAGAGGATCTTTGCCTGATCGTTTTCTATCACTCCTTCAGGTTGGTGCTCGTACCACTTATTACTGCAAGGTAGCTGATGTTTCTTGCACAGGCTCCAGTGGAGGGCTTTTGCCACTGAATCATGCCCCTTTTTGTACTGGTTCTGTGCAAGTGCCGGGCATTCGCTTGCTATGTGGTTTATGGTTTCATTTTTCGTATTGCACTTCCTACATATGGGAGAGATGTTATTTCCGTCTATCGTTCTTTGAACATATCTGGTTCTTAGGGCCTGATCTTGTGCCGCTGTTATCATTCCTTCAGTTTCCTTCTTTAGCTCTCCCCTCTGTAGCCATTGCCATGTGTCATCGCTGGCTAGTTCTTTAGTCTGTCTCATGTATTGTCCGTGCATTGGTTTGTTGTGCCAGTCCTCTTTTCTGTCTGTCATTCTCCTGTCTCTGTATATTTCTGGGTCTTCGTCTACTTTTATTAGTCCTTCTTCCCATGCACTCTTTAGCCGACATCGTCTTCACTGGTTTTCAGATATTGCCCCGAGTTGCTCTGATCTCGATGTTGACACAGTCCTCTATACTTAGTAGTCCTCTCCCTCCTTCCTTTCGTGTTATGTATAGTCTGTCCATATTTGCTCTTGGGTGTAGTGCTTTGTGTATTGTCATATGTTTCCTGGTTTTCTGATCTATGCTGCGGAGTTCTGCCTTCGTCCATTCCACTGTTCCTGCGCTGTATCTGATTGCTGGCACTGCCCATGTGTTTATGGCTTTTTATCATATTTCCGGCGTTGAGTTTTGACTTGAGTATCGCCTATATATTATTATTATTATTATTATTATTATTATTATTATTATTATTATTATTATTATAATTCAAAGAAACCTCATAATCACATGAGTTAATAAAATAAAATGGAAAAGTATATCCACAATAATATGTCTGCTTGATCTTGTTATTTAAAATACAAAGCAGAAAGCTTTCGATGACCTGCACGGTCCTCCTTGTCAATCTGAATATAATTACTAACAGTGACCATACAAGAACTTTGTTTTTTGACTAGTTTACAAATAGCCTGTTTGATGATGTAGTTGGCTCTTCACGTTATCGCCTCGTTCTCCAACGGCAAACCAGCTAATCGCCTAGATCTTCGAAGTGGCGGTTCGTCTCCGTGAAGAGCCAACTACATCAAACAGGCTCTTTGTAAACTAGTCAAAAAACAAAGTTCTTGTATGGTCACTGTTAGTAATTATATTCAGATTGACAAGGAGGACCGTGCAGGTCATCGAAAGCTTTCTGCTTTATATTTTAAATAACAAGATCAAATAGACATATTATTGTGGATTTACTTTTCCATATTATTATTATTAGTTAGAGTTATTATTATTTATTAGTATATAGTATTATTATATATATATATATATGTATATATATATATATATATATTATGAATTTTTCCCATGTAAACCATGACATTTTTATTGCCCATAAATCTGATGTTACATAAGTCGTTTAAAATCAAATTCATTCTACTTAGGGGATAACAGACACCCAAGGGAATTCGTAGCGTATTCATTGTATGTATGTATGTGTATATATATATATATATATATATATATATATATATAGATATATATATTATATATATAATATATATATATATAGATTATATCGATACGATCTTATATATAAGTTTATATACACATATACTTTTGAAGTTAAGAATCTTACTCAAAATAAATTATTGTCAAGGTATTATCATTATTATCATTTGATCGTACATAGTGCAAAAATTGCAAAAATACATCTTTTATAGAAAGTCAAAGGTCAACGTACGTCGTTATTTCCCAAACCAGGAGGCAGTTCGAATTCCAATGGTGACGAAGCATTTATCAGTTCTAAATCCCCCCACACCCCTTCGGTTAAGTCATTCCAGAGGTATAGTGAACTGGATATTAATCGAGATTAGTGGCTCAATGTATATGACAAAAATTAAAAAAAATACACACACACACAGATATATATACAAATATACAAAACAAACATACATACATACACAGGAATAATATATAATAATAGAATATATATATATATAAATAGTATATATATATGTATGTATGTATGTAGTAAAAATATCATATATAATATACGATTCCTCTATAGAGATATCTAAGATAACTGTCATTACCATCATCATTCTTAAATTGCCAAAAACTTCCACCCTTTCAGGATACAAATATCCACTAACAGACACATACATACACACATACACACAGCCGTACACTTGTAATTTAAGGTCATCATAGCTTCCATATAAATGTTGAAAATAAAATACATCTAATATCACTAGTATAAATATCTTTCCAGTTTGTAAAATTATTAAACTTGCCATAAGCAATTCTAAATCTCGATGCTAAGACATAATATTCTAGAAATCTATTTATAATAATGTGAAATACTTTCTTTCCATATGTCGAGGAAATTATCGGTCATATAATATAGAAAATCAAAACTTAATCTGTAACATTAGTTACATTTTCTTTCCTATTACGACATTGCAATTCAGTGTTGATTTAAAACTTCTGATACTAACATAACATAAGTATCAAGTTACTTAGCACTGAGACAGTAATATAAAACCAAAATATTAACTCGTGTATAAACCTCACGGCTTATAATTGCACATTAACTAACTTCCCATCAATCATTTTGCATCTGTTACATAATCTTGCATTTACATTTTGTTGATGCGTGAACAAACAATTACGTACTATACCGCTAATTCTAAATCTCATTCAGAGATTTCAAATTAACTTCTTCACGAATATTTTTGTCATTCGTTATGCAATTCCGCATACTGATACTATTCTGAAATTTCAGTTGGAAAAACACAATTAAATAGTCCTGCATTTTAGAATGAATTTGTATACCTAGTTACCAACGCGTGTTCAAACTCCAAGGAGGAAAATGAATCGTAAAATTAAAAAGCCCCGCCACGTCTAAGTAACGACAAGGAATATAGTGTATAACGTCTTTGGTCTCATATGAGCCTTGCATACAGTGGTACTGCTGCTCACTCCCCGGCAGGAAAGGCAGAGAGAGAGAGAGAGAGAGAGAGAGAGAGAGAGAGGGAGGAGAAGGAGAGAGAGAGAGAGAGAGAGAGAGAGAGAGAGAGAGAGATTCAAGCCGGAGGACCAGCAAACTTATTTATTTTTGGGAGAAGATGGACGCTGTTTCCCCAGTTAAATGGTAAATGAAACGTGTGTTTATAAAAATATGGTAAATTGATGAAGAACGTCAACAATTTCATGCAAACAAACGCCAAGCGTACACGCATGCAATAGCGCAAAGCGACAACAGGCAAAGGATACCTCCGCCAGTGCTGGAAGTGAGTTTGAACGGAAGCATTCGTGGGAAGTCTATATATATATGTGTGTATATATATGTATGTATGTGCATGTATATATATAGATATATATTATAAAAATAAATATATATATACATATATTATATATATATAGTATATTATATATAATAATATATATATGTATGTATATGTATATTATACACTGCATGAATAAATAGCCTTCATCCTGTAGCCGAAGCTTGGTGATACAAGAGAAGTGATCAGTAGTAGTGAATTTGGAGAAATGAATTTGATCATAAAGTTACTTGCTATTAGATTCAAGGAAAATTAAAGAAGAAAGCGATGCGAATTAGTCAGAAAGTGTCATAACTCCGATGAATATGGCTAAATAAGATAAGTATATACTTCCGTCCCCTTTCACGTGTCGTTATAGTTCACTGAATACTCAAGTTAATAAAAAATAGTGCGCATGTAGGTTCATCCAAATTTTGTCCAAAACATGTGGGGAACTAGTTCAATGAACGTGTATTAACAGTGACTTTTAGCTGAAAAATATATATAAACAGTTACTTTGACATCTATATAACAATAGTCAATGTACAATTGACCACTAAAGAAAATGTCAGTCTGAATGGCTGAATGTAAATTCTCCATTTCCCTGGGCTTTGCAAATGTCCAGAATAATTTTTACCACTGAATTTTCGAACTTTGTTAAACGCTGTAGGCGCAACCAGCTGACGACATGCCACAGAACAAGGAAAAATGATAAAAGTATGGGCTGCCTGCCACAAACATACATGAACAAGTGAAAATATATATATACACGTGTAAAGGCGTAATCAAGAACTTTGTATAAACATAAGTGAATAATATTACGAGTGAAATGTTCTAAGCATTATATTTATTCAAGACGTAGGTTCATAAATACGTTGCGTGGGATGTTTTTTTTTCCAGAGTCAATAACCCCAACGCAACTTCCTTAAGAATTTTGGGACAAGTTTCCTCTAATTTAATACAAATATATATCTATATATAATATATATATATATATATATATATATATATATATATATATATATATATATATTTGTGGAGACATGTGGGAGATATTTTGAAGGTTGCTGACCCCATCTGACAATAGCATATTATCGTACCCGAATGATTGATTGATGAAGCTTTTGACGTCACAGCTGCGTGTGTGTGTTTGTTGCTATGCCATTTAAAAATGAGCACTTGGATACTTTGATGACACACCTGAAAGCCATTTGTTATCCGTGTTATTGGCTTACTTCAAAAACTAATGGATTTTTCCTCTCATTAGAAACCCAATAGCTAATGTGACTTCGATGCAGGAAAATGTAATTAGCATATAAAGGACTAAACTTTTCACCTAGAATTTCTTGTCCTGATTGGACTGAGGCATATTCACGATGCTTCAGAAGAGCTTCACTTTTTTGCTTCACCCATCGAGAAGGAAGATGAGGATTGTTCTCATCAGCATCAAATGTATTCCATACATTATTGCCGCTGCCACGGGATACATTATTGCTGCTCTGGTAAGAGATTGTCATTCAGTCGTTTGTGTACGTGGGTGTGTGCACCCGCATGAATGCAATAAGCCAAATTTGTCCTTTTAAAAGCAAATTCGCATGCACAAACAACATATCTATCAATCTATCTATCTATATATTGTTTATATATAAAGAATTACATGTATTAATAGACGCATACATACACATACTGAAACACACAAGCATATATATATATATATATATATATATATATATATATATATATATATATATATATATATATATATTATATAATAACACACATATATACATATGTGTGTGTGTGTATTGTTTATATATAAAGAATTACATACATTGATAGATGCATAAAGACACAAACTGAAACACACACACGCGCATATACACACACACACACACACACACACACATATCATATATATATATATATATATATATATATATATATATATATATATGTGTGTGTGTGTGTATATAGATATATATATATATATATATATATATATATATATATATATATACATATATGTGTGTGTGGTGTGTGTGTGTGTGTGTAATTAATTTATTCATTCAAAAAAAAATTATGTATTTTTTTTAGGGTGCTAGTGGTTGCAACATAACGCCGTTCGAAGTTCTTCTCAGCGGTCCCTTGCCTGGCGACGACCCAAGACTGCTGTCCTTTATCAAGTCAAGGTGCATAAGCTTAATTGTATTAAAAAACACCTGTATTCTTCATAGTGCCCATTTGCAGTTTCCTGTCTTTAAACAGGATTTTATTTTCCATGAGCTTCGATTCACTACTCTTTACAGAGTAGATCTGAAAGCAGTCCATCTACTGCTTCGTTCCTTTGAGCATATTCTGCAAGCAGTCCATATACTGTTTTGTTTCCTTTAAGAACATTCTGAAAGCAGTCCATCTACTGCTTTGTTTCCTTTGACACATTCTGAAGCAGTCCATTTAAAATGCTTTGTTTCCTTTGGCACATTCTAAAGCATCATTTAATGCTTTGTTTCCTTTGAGCATATTCTGAAAGCAGTCTATCTAATGATTTGTTTCCTTTTTTTTTTGACCTGAAGCAGGTCTTTTATTAATTTGTTTTTTTTTTTTGAGCACTTCTGAAAGCAGTCTATCTAATGATTTGTTTCCTTTGAGCACATTCTGAAAGCAGTCCATTTAATGCTTTGTTTCCTTTGAGCACATTCTGAAAGCAGTCCATCTAATGCTTTGTTTCCTTTGAGCACATTCTGAAAGCAGTCCATCTAATGATTTGTTTCCTTTGAGCACATTCTGAAAGCAGTCCATTTAATGCTTTGTTTCCTTTGAGCACATTCTGAAAGCAGACCATCTACTGTTTTGTTTCCTTTGAGCACATTCTGAAAGCAGACCATCTGCTGCTTTGATTCGTTTGAATAATTACAGACTTAAATAAAAATTAGTTGCCTTAAAGATATCTTTGTTGTATATATATGTTTAATATGTATTGTGAATATGTTTTTGTTTACCAAATAATTGTCTTGTCCTTGTGTCTGAGCAGATTGCCTTAATCTTTTTTTTTTTTTAATTGTACCCATGTTTATGCTTGTTTGGGAAGGTTACTCATCTTCCAGGTGTGTCGGATTCTAGGTACTAATCTCTTTATAATCCCTATCTGTCAGTTATACGACCTTTCTTGTATTGTCAATTCCTCATGTAAGTCAGTTCATCTGCTAAGTAAAGGACGTTGAATGTCGAAAGATCTTGCGGAAACTCCGTTGTTTATTTTTCCCTCGTAGCTTATACCTTTATTTATGGATTTATCACGTTCCAAACTTTCATGATTCAGTTATACTTTATATACTATATTATATCTATTAATCTATTCTATGAAGATATTATAGATGATATTATATATATATAATTATATTATATAATGTATATATATATACTATATATTAACTATATCATACATATATACAATTATAATATATATATATATATATAGTATATATATCTTATATTTATATATATATATTATAATACATAAAGAAATAAAAATATTATTAATATATATTATATATATATATATATAATATAAGTATTAATATGTAGTAAATAATATATATATATCAATATAATTAAATTATCTTATAGTATAAATACATATATAAAATAATGAATATGTTTTCTTCCGAATAACAAAGCCTTCTGGTCCCGCCCTCGACCGAGCCCTACAACCTGAAGATCCTGGAAACCTCCAAGCCCTCCAACGTGAACTACAACTCGTACCTGAAATCCTCTGTGGGGTTCCCGCCCCTCCACAGGGTCATCACGCAAATTTTAGGAGGCAGACCTCCGGGCTTTTTCGTGGAGGCTGGAGCACTCGATGGGGAGTGGCTCTCCAACACCTTACACTTGGAGAAGGACAAAGGGTGGCAGGGCCTTCTAGTGGAGCCCGACAGGAAAATGTTCGCTCACCTCCTCCAGAAGAATCGGAGGGCATGGTCGGCTAATTGCTGTCTGTCCATCAAAGATTATCCTGTTAAGGTACGAGAGCATTTCTTTTCTTTGATGCTTGTTTTCATTTGCTCATTGATAACAAAAAGGTAAAATTTTATTTGAATTATAATTTCACTATATATATATATATATATATATATATATATATATATATATATATATATATATATATATATATATAGGATATATATAAGGAACCATATTGTATCTCCGTTATTTATTTTGGTAGCGAAAGCCGTAGCGGCAGGCACTGAGTTTTGGTAACACTTTCTCTCTCTCTCTCTCTCTCTCTCTCTCTCTCTCTCTCTCTCTCTCTCTCTCTCTCTCTCTATCGATATACCTCCCCTCCATTTCATTAGGTCATCAAATCAGAGTCGTGAACTTACAAAAATATACATTTATTTAAAAGCAAAGTTAAAAGAACAGGAATAACAAACTATAAGCATACACAGTTGTAAATACAAAGTCAAAAGATTAAATGAAATAGAACATCTTTATAAAATATCAAAAATACAGTCAAGCCACACCTTTGGCTAAAATAGACATAAATACACTCACCCATTGCAGCCTAGAATCTCCAAGCACTTAAACAGAAACACGTTGGCAGAGCCAGCCCGGCTCTTTCTCTCCCCGTAAGAGACTCTATGGTTCAGGCTAATTACATGCTATTATGAACGAAAGAGGCTCACACGTACACACAAACTCACACCCATTGATCATGCCCTGAAACTGCTAGAAACCAGTTTCAAAGTCAGCTCTGACGAGAGCTCATCTCGACAGACGATCGTTGACCTGCTTAGGTAAGGATCACACCACCTCAAGACCTATCAGCATTTCTAAGCTGAGATGTTCTCTGTTTCCATGGGAAGCAAAAAACGATGATTCCCAATTTCTGAGGAATGTCAAAGCACGTGGCATACAACAATGTCTAATACATGTCACATCATATTATATTATCAGTCTTTATATGTTACAGCAGCTCGGCCACCATCATAGTCACACAAAACAGCTCATATATATAAAAAAACACATTGGCCGGCTCATTAAACACAAAATATAATAATAACTGCACGTCTCTGGCAGCACAACATAATGTCTATCACACATCATCTCCTACACATGGGCTATAATAACAATTGGGTGTATAAACATTTCTCCATCTTGAATTTTCAAATCTCCCTTTTTGTCTGCAACTGCAACTGCACAGCCTCGCGAAACACGTTGTAGAAAGGCGAAACGTCTCCCAGTGGAAGACATCTGATGGCTTCTATAGTCCAAAAGAGCTGTAGAATCCCGTAGACTTATAGAAACTCTCATATGTGGGAACACATCAGCAACATCTCTGCAACGGCTGGTGGGCGTCTTGATAGCGTTGGGGAACGATGTTTATGGTGTTTTCAGTGTGTCAGTCAAGTCATCGATCAATCAAAGAAAAATTAACCCCAGACATACTTCTGTCAAATAATGACCTAAAAAATTCCCAAAAACACTAACTGAACGTCTCCCAATGAACCCCATTTAATATGAATACTGAACTAATTTCTAACTTCAACTCGTGAAGGAACTCCATAGGATCGCCAAATCATAAGTCATTATCAAAATATACTAAATTCTCCAACTCAATTCTCCAAATTCATACATTAGCATACACCTCACCCAGAACTCAGAATCACAGAAACTCCACGGACTTTTGTCTTCACATTTCAAACTCACAAATTCTCACAAGTAAAAAGAAAAGGAAAAAGAGCCCGAAAAAAACACGTAACAAGCCCAAACCCAACTAACACCGAAAATGTTCTCTTAAACTCTGATATTTCAACAACCCACAAAATCAGTAAAAACTCTCCAATGTCTAACAGCAAAAACCCTTTTACTGCTCACATAATTAATCTCAATGAGACTTAACGTCAAACGCCCATTTATGCAATTCATACACCAGGACAAATCATATCTCCCGTCCAGAAACAGAAATGCTAATTAAAGCTCCACCCCCGATTACATCTCTTGTAGGAAAAGTAAAAAAAAATGAAAATAAAAAAAAGATAACAAGTGAACTTTCCCCATTACAAAGCACATAATATATATAACATACATAACCCAACTTTTTGCCATAAATGCGATATGTATACTTACGGAATTTTGCCATTGTAGCTTTTCATCTATCGGACATGGCTGGAAACAATCCCCTGACGTAGATACATCTCGTGAAATGCCAAAAACAACATCTCTCAGAATAGTGCATCACATTATTGTCAGCAAAAATCCACCTGCGGACACGTCAGGTGCTCGAATTGCAGTATAGAAATGTCTAGTCAGACTTGCAACTTCAGAAACCCATGATTCTAAAAAAAAATGTTTTACACTGACACTACATAAGCACATTTCACAAAATTATCTCCAGGATATGACTAAGGTGCTCAAAAACTGTCTCAAAGACATAACTCCCACATGATACTGGACAATTATATAAACAAATTACAACCTATTCTGGATAAAACCTATGGTAAACTCACAATTCAATTATATACCGCCAAAAATAACCCACTGGTGAATATAAAAAATAATGTGACATCTCCATAAAACCATAATGCAGTAATGCCACTCGCCTCCAATTAGTCACAAAACCAAAAGAACCACAGAACCCCTCTCTTGGCTCGTAGAACCCCAGAAAAAAAATCATAACCACAAAAAAAAAACGTCACCCCCAAAAATTAACGCCATCCCCACATATAATATCACCATATAATATAACTAATAATACACATCCAGCGAAAAAATAAAAAATATTTCCGTTTTCCCATTTAATTAACAACCCCACATCACCATATTCCCTCTATCTCACCAATAATCACATGTGGAATAAAACAAGTCTCCAAAAAAAGATTATTACACTCCAAGCAGGATAATAAAAAATGTAACTCCATCTCCAAAAAAATGCACTCAAAGCATCTAGCTGACACACTCAAAAATGTTGCCCCATATCTCCTCATAAAGGTTTCTATTTGCAACAAAAATGGTTGCAAAAATAATTGAACTAAACATAGCTCTCACCAACATAGGCCTAAACTGTGGAATATCTCCAAAAAAATAAAAAAATATCAAATGGCTAAAATATTATATCTCCAAAATATTATATCTCCAATTTTCCAGGAAAATAAACCAATGTTATAGTCAAAAGCTATAAACTCTCTGTTTAGCATAACTGCTGAGAAAGGCAAAAACTTGGCAAATAAAATTGCCCAGGAAATTCTAGAAAAAATCACCAGTGTGCCATAACTCATTACAACAGAACTCCAAATATAGTGTCTAAGCAAAGACTTCCCGTTATGCACTACAACATAGGCCACTAAGAAACACAAATATCCAGAAAAAAAAGATGTAATGCCACTATGTAGACATTCAAAAATGCAAAAATTCTCCCATAAATCTCTCTGCAGCATCAAACAGCTGAAATTATAAACACATTCCCGAACAATGACTCCAAGTCACGAGCTGAGATATTAAAAAATTCACACAAACTGGAGAGAAAAAAAAATTCAAACTCGCCCATGATAAAAAAAACTTACGTCAGCGATGGCTAACGTCCAAAAAAAGGAAAGAAAAATCAATGGCACTGATAACTTTTCCCGTAACACCTGTAACATCTGTGACTCACGTAGACTTCAAGCAATCATCTGCTGAACTCACAAAAAATAGAAAAACAAAAAATGTGTCGTTAGTTCCTCCCATTTTCACAAAAAAAACAACATCACCACCCTTAATATTCATTACAACACCCATGTTAGTATAAAAAAATTAACACCAGTATCAGTATTATAAGTATCAGAATTCGCTAGTATCAGTAGTAACACCAAATATTAGTACTCGCCCATCCACCAGATTAATATTAAGTATCAGAATCACCAACTATCAGTATCATCAAAATTGCTATCATCAAATTCACCAGAAATTGATATCACTACCCACAAATCATTGGCACATTCCCCAAAAATTATTAACACCATGACTGACAGAATCCCCATAAAATATCTCCAGTAATGATAATAATCCTCCATAGTAATTCTCCTTAAAATAATCCCCCGTGATAATAATTCTCCCGTAAATATCTCCAGTAACACCAGTAAAAGCATTAATATTGCTATTTCACCAGTATTCATCACGATTGACACACCCCACAACTCTAAAATCATTGCCACTCACCACTCCCCGGTATCATCACGAATCATCACCGCTCAGCAATCATCACCAGTCATCACCACTCAGCACCATTTTAAAGTAATCTCCACATCACCAATCAAATCTCCATTACAAAACAATCTCTGAATCCCCAATTATAATTATGCCCTCTAACATTACATAAAAGCATTTCTCCCAAAGCATAAGGAAAACTTGCACCACATTCATATGCATTTCATTTCCATTTTCTCTTCGCTCAAGAGAAAGAAAAAATCTTTCTAAAAGAAACCTTACGGGCATCTCATATCATCACCCAGTCATCATCAGCTGATTTCGACGGCATTGAAATTCCTATTCAAGGCCAAACTCGTCCCCATTGCCCCGACACAAAGACGAAAAAAGGAAGTTCACCCCCCCTAAAAAAAAAAGCTTCACCCTCCCCGTCAAGCATTCCCCCATGAAAGACAACGCTCGCCTACCCTTGCACTACCCCTTGGTCGCTCAGCACAAATTGCGCTAAATGTGTAAGAACGAGCGGGCGCTCTGTCTCCGAGGCAAAAAATGCAATTCAAGCAACCCCAAGAACTGAACTGTATGTATGAAAAACCCTTCATATACACACGCATGTATTAAAACAAAGACGAATGCATTTCTTCTAAACATGTGCTAAGATAAAACTTATCACTTTCTGCTACTTTGAGGGAAATATGTGGTAATCTGAACTGCCTCTTTAAAATGGTTCACACACAAGTTACACACCATGGGCCTCAAAAAAAAAAAAACAAAAACAAAAGCCATCGTAACACTTACGCCTTCAAATGAGAGAAAACCACCCCAGAATCTGTGCAATTACAAACACACGAATCTCGTTGGCACAACGCATTCGGCAAACCGCGCTACACGAAAGCACTCAACCGATTATTCACTCACATGCCAGACTGAGTCACTCATCCTAGCGAGCACCTCAGGATTTGGGGTGAATTTGCTGATCCTAATAGCATTTCTTTCTCTCAGTCCGATATTCACTCACAAGCCAGACTGAGTCACTCATCCTAGCGAGCGCCTCAGGACGGGTGAATTTGCTGATCCTAATAGCATTTCTTTCTCTCAGTACCACATCCCCACGGATGGATATTTCTCATCACCTGTCACCCAGTAACCGAAATCTAACACTTTTCCACAACCAGACACTCTGAAAACATCTTATAGCTGGTACTAGTCTAACAAAAGGCTTTTTCGTTCAAACACCGCTGCCCACCACTAATAATGGAGCCACATTGTATCTCCGTAATTCTTTTGGTAGCGAAAGCCATAGCGGCAAGCACTGGGTTTTGGTAACACTTTCTCTCTCTCTCTCTCTTTCTCTCTCGACTGACAACCGCTAACTCTCTCTCTTTCTCTATCGATATACCTCCCCTCCATTTCATTAGGTCATCAAATCAGAGTCGTGAACTTACAAAAATATACATTTATTTAAAAGCAAAGTATTAACTGAATAACTCAGATTCTTACAGGATGATTAATGGATGATAACTCAAAGTTCAGATAACTCAGATATCCCCTGGTAATTAACAGTCTACACAGTAATTAGTCATCACCATTTCCACTCTTCTCCAGAATATAGTTCCCTCTACTAGAACTGTTCCCTCCACTAGAAGCGCCTGTTAAAAGAACAGGAGGAACAAACTATAAGCATACCCACAATTGTAATACAGTCAAAAGATTAATGAAATAGAACATCTTTACAAGATATCAAAAATACAGTCAAGCCACACCTTTGGCTAAAATAGACATAAATACACTCACCCAATTGCAGCCTCAATCTCCAAGACTATATGGTTTAGGCTAATTACATGCTATTATGAACGAAAGAGGCTCAATGTACACTACAAACTCACATCCATCGATCACGCCCTGAAACTGCTAGAAACCAGTTTCAAAGTCACCTCTGACGAGAGCTCATCTCGCGACAGACGATCGTTGACCAGCTTAGGTAAGGATCACACCACATCAAGACCTATCAGCATTTCTAAGCTGAGATGTTCTCTGTTTCCATGGGAAGCTAAAAACGATGATTCCCAATTTCTGAAGAATGTCAAAGCACGTGACATACAACGATGTCTCATACATCATATATATATATATATATATATATATATAATATTATATATATATATATATATATATATATATATATTATATATATATCGAGGAACAAATGTCCTTTATTATCTAATTCGTTGTTCCTCGGAATTAATACATTTTCATATATGTTAACTGAAGGGGAGATTTTTAGTTGATAATAATTTCGTCCTCTTGTGGGTTTGAACCAGCGTCCAGTGAACAGAGGAGAAATCAGGACTTCAGTATAGTTATTGACTGGGCCACAGTCGATTAACTTATCACTGAAGTCCTAATTTCTCCTCTGTCCGCTGAACGCTGGTTCGAAGCCACGAGAGGACGAAATTATTATCAACTAAAAATCTCCCCTTCGGTTAACATACATGAAAATATATCAATCCCAAGGCTAGAGCGTATTGGATATTAAAGGACATTTGTAGCTCGATGTATTGGTATATGAATATGGTGATATGATAAAAATTTCATATATATATATATATATATATATATATATATATATACATATATATGTATATATATATATATATATATATATATATATATATATATATATATATATATATATATATATATAGATAGATAGATAGATAGATAGATAGAACCTCTTTGAGAAACTGTGTGTGTGTGTGTATAATCATAAGGATAAATGTCGCGTGTTTGTAATTCTCAACAGGAAGCCCTTGTTAGCATATCGAACCCGAAAGGTTCCGGCGACGACGTGGGATACCGCGCCATGAATACCCTCTCTCATCAGGCATAGAATACCCATCTGCCCCCCCCCCCCCCTTTCCCCCCACAAGCGGGTACGCGCGTGTGACCTTTGATCAAGTCCAAGTGCGTGCCCCTGAGGAGTCTCCTGAAAGCCCTTGATGTCGATCATGTCGACTTTGTATCGCTGGATGTCCGAAGGTAGGAAAATACTGCTACGACTTCAGCTACTGTTGATTATGAATCGTTTTTTATTTTTGTGTTATTATCGGCTTTTTTTTTGTCAATGTGTGATTTATTAATGAAATACTATTTTTGTATGTTTACATAGATTTGTTGATTAATATGCTTGTTAATTCTAAAAATAATAGTTAGTTTTGTTCCGGCTGAAGCCTATATACAAATACACAATGCATACACAATGGGGACAAAAAAAAAAATTCAAAAAAAAAATAATAAGAAAAACTGAATAATACGCTTAAATTTTTTTTGTAATTTTTAAGCTTTAGGATATATAACAATTAGTGACAGTAAAAGAATACAGTTAGAGCTATTAACAAAATAATGAAATCTTAATTAAACAGCAATGATACCAGAAATTAAGAATCAATTTGTCTAATTGGTAAACAAGTAATATTTGTCTTCCTTAACGGATTCTCGTTGTTCAATAATAATAATAATAATAATAATAATAATAATAATAATAATCATGATGATGATGATGACGATTATGAGAAAGAGAGAGAGTGGCCATGATACCTGTACACTATAGAGAATGTTCAGGTAACCATATAACACTAATCTAATTTAGCTGGTAAACGTAATAAAGACGAGAATGCCATTGCTAATGAATCCCTTACGAAGACAATCGTCAAGTACAGGTTTTCTATTTACTAAAATCGTTATGAATTCCAGACACACAGTTAGGAAGAAAATTACGAATATAATGAATACATTTCCTACTACAGTTCTAATGTAAGTACAGGTTTTTCTATCTACTAATCTTATGAATTCCGGACACATTTTGTAAGGAAAATTCCTAATATAATGACTATATTTTATACCAAATTGCTCAGATGTCTTTTGCAACATTTCAGGAGCAGAAGAAGGTATCCTACGATCGTTTTTCGAAGACAACAAAGACATCACGGTGGACGTGTGGGCTGGTGGAGCATCGTCACCCAGTAACGGGCGGAAGAGACGACGACTTCATAACAAGGTCACATAATAATAATAATAATAATAATAATTAAATAATAATAATGAATAAGTAATAATAATAACTGGATGGAGCCAGATACAGAGAGAACAAAGATCCCCTCCATGAAAGCCTACAACACCAAGAAATTAAGGAGAAAACAAGTGAGGTCAATGAAATAATGGGCCTAATACACACCACCAGTATCACAGAAACAAATAACTTGACATATGCAGGAGCAAGATTAGTAGCAGAACTGATGGGGATTCGAACACCAACACCACCGTCACAACCAACCCAACAGAAACCAAAACAAGCAACCTCCTTGGAAAAGGCGCCTGGAAAAGCAAATCATGGTGATGAGATCTGACTTGAGTAAACTGAAAGAGATGGCAGAAAAAAGGCTAAGAAGCAAGAAAACAAGGGAGGAACTCAACGAGAAATACAAAGTACAAGAGAGGGGACAAACAACACAATAGAAGATGTAAAACAGAGGCTTAAGGCCAAAGCACACAAGATCCAACGGTACATGAACAGGAATAAGGGATACCAACAGAACAAACTATTCGGAACCAACCAGAAAAGACTATACAGCCAACTAGAGGGGAAGACACCACCCAGAAATTCCTGAAGCCGAACCAAGTAAGAGACTCTGGGAAAACATATGGAGCAATCCGGTATCACACAACAAACATGCAACATGGCTCCAGGAAGTCAAGGAAGAAGAAACAGGGAGAATAAAACAAAGATTCACAGACATCACGACAGACACAGTCAGACACCAACTAAAGAAAATGCCAAACTGGAAAGCCCCAGGTCCCGATGAAGTCCATGGATACTGGCTCAAAAACTTCAAGGCCCTACACCCACGAATAGCAGAACAACTCCAGCATTGTATCTCAAATCACCAAGCACCCAAATGGATGACCACAGGAAGAACATCCTTAGTACAAAAAGACAAGAGTAAGGGAAATATAGCCAGTAACTACAGGCCTATCACCTGCCTACCAATAATGTGGAAGTTACTAACAAGTATCATCAGTGAAAGGCTATACAACTACCTAGAGGAGACAAACACCATCCCCCACCAACAGAAAGGCTGCAGAAGGAAGTGTAGGGGCACAAAAGACCAGCTCCTGATAGACAAAATGGTAATGAAGAACAGTAGGAAGAAGGAAAACCAACCTAAGCATGGCATGGATAGACTATAAGAAAGCCTTCGACATGATACCACACACATGGCTAATAGAATGCCTGAAAATATATGGGGCAGAGGAAAATACCATCAGCTTCCTCAAAAATACAATGCGCAACTGAATACAATACTTACAAGCTCAGGAATAAGACTAGCAGAGGTTAATATCAGGAGAGGGATCTTCCAGGGCGACTCACTGTCCCCACTACTCTTCGTAGTAGCCATGATTCCCATGACAAAAGTACTACAGAAGATGGATGCCGGGTACCAACTCAAGAAAAGAGGCAACAAAATCAACCATCTGATGTTCATGGACGACATCAAGCTGTATGGTAAGAGCATCAAGGAAATAGATACCCTAATCCAGACTGTAAGGATTGTATCTGGGGACATCAGGATGGAGTTTGGAATAGAAAAATGCGCCTTAGTCAACTTACAAAAAGGCAAAGTAACGAGAACTGAAGGGATAAAGCTACAGATGGGAGCAACATCAAACACATAGATGAGACAGGATACAAATACCTGGGAATAATGGAAGGAGGAGATATAAAACACCAAGAGATGAAGGACACGATCAGGAAAGAATATATGCAGAGACTCAAGGCGATACTCAAGTCAAAACTCAACGCCGGAAATATGATAAAAGCCATAACACATGGGCAGTGCCAGTAATCAGATACAGCGCAGGAATAGTGGAATGGACGAAAGGCAGAAACTCCGCAGCATAGATCAGAAAACCAGGAAACAAATGACAATACACAAAGTACTACACCCAAGAGCAAATACGGACAGACTATACATAACACGAAAGGAAGGAGGGAGAGGACTACTAAGTATAGAGGACTGCGTCAACATCGAAAACAGAGCGCTGGGCAATATCTGAAAACCAGTGAAGACGAGTGGCTAAAGAGTGCATGGGAAGAAGGACTAATAAAAGTAGACGAAGACCCAGAAATATACAGAGACAGGAGAAAGACAGAAAGAACAGAGGACTGGCACAACAAACCAATGCACGGACAATACATGAGACAGACTAAAGAACTAGCCAGCGATGACAATTGGCAATGGCTACAGAGGGGAGAGCTAAAGAAGGAAACTGAAGGAATGATAACAGCGCACAAGATCAGGCCCTAAGAACCAGATATGTTCAAAGTACGATAGACGGAAATAACATCTCTCCCATATGTAGGAAGTGCAATACGAAAAATGAAACCATAAACCACATAGCAAGTGAATGCCCGGCACTTGCACAGAACCAGTACAAAAAGAGGCATGATTCAGTGGCAAAAGCCCTCCACTGGAGCCTGTGCAAGAAACATCAGCTACCTTGCAGTAATAAGTGGTACGAGCAACCAACCTGAAGGAGTGATAGAAAACGATCAGGCAAAGATCCTCTGGGACTATGGTATCAGAACGGTATTGGGTGATACGTGCAAACAGACCAGACGTGACGTTGATTGACAAAGTCAAGAAGAAAGTATCACTCATTGATGTCGCAATACCATGGGACACCAGAGTTGAGAGAAAGAGAGGGAAAAAATGGATAAGTATCAAGATCTGAAAATAGAAATAAGAAGGATATGGGATATGCCAGTGGAAATCGTACCCATAATCATAGGAGCACTAGGCACGATCCCAAGATCCCTGAAAAGGAATCTAGAAAAACTAGAGGCTGAAGTAGCTCCAGGACTGATGCAGAAGAGTGTGATCCTAGAAACGGCACACATAGTAAGAAAAGTGATGGACTCCTAAGGAGGCAGGATGCAAACCCGGAACCCCACACTATAAATACCACCCAGTCGAATTGGAGGACTGTGATAGAGCAAAAAAAAAAAATAATAATAATAATAATAATAATAATTAAAAGCCACAGTAGTGTTTAAAATATATTTTGTACAATGTTAAAAATGACTGGGATAGACTTTCGGATACTGCTCCGTCTCCCTCTTCAGTCCTACTCATACGGATACGGAGCAGTATCCGAAAGTCTCTCCTGGTAATTTTTAACATTGTACAAAAATATATTTTTAACATTACAGTGACTTTTAATTATCAATATTATAGCCTAGTTACGGAGGTTCCTTAGTTCACTAATAATAATAATAATAATAATAATAATAATAATAATAATAATAATAATAATAATAATAATAATAATAATAGGCTGAAGTAGCTCCAGGACTCATGCAGAGGCTGAAGTAGCTCCAGGACTCATGGCAGAAGAGTGTGATCCTAGAAACGGCACACATAGTGAAGAAAAGTGATGGACTCCTAAGGAGGCAGGATGCAACCCGGAACCCCACACTATAAATACCACCCAGTCGAATTGGAGGACTGTGATAGAGAGAGAGAGAGAGAGAAAAAAAATAATAATAATACCACCCAGTCGAATTGGAGGACTGTCATAGACAAAATAATAATAATAATAAAAATAATATTCAAGGAATATACAAGTAGAGACAAAAACACAAACATAATCTAGATACATGAGATAACATGATGAAAAACGTTAATTGGCTATATCCACAAAGTTGCTGCCTTTCAGTATTATTCATTGTTATATTTATTTATTAATTCCTTTTTTTCCTACCCCTTAACTAAGAGTTAAGCTGATTCCATTCTGCTTTAAAAAAATGCAGGTGTTTCTCAAGTATTAAAGGCATGTTGACTGTTTTGTTTGTTTGTTTGTATTGTGTTTTTACGTTGAGTGGAACCAGTGGTTATTCCGCAACGGGACCAACGGCTTTACGTGACTTCCGAACCACGTGGAGAGTGAACTTCTATCACCAGAAACACATCTCTCACCCCTCAGTGGGATGCTCGAGACGCTTAAAAGCATGTTGAAGACAGATCAGTATCGATTGTTGAACCTTGAAAAAAGACACAAAGTGGAGAGCACATACGTTCGGAAGCACATACGTACATTTTCGGGGCGTCATGCTTCCACCTGAGTGTGGAGGCATTTGAGACTCGTGGTTGAGTTTAACATCTCCACAGTGGGGAGTGGGGAGTATGACGCTCGGAAACTATTTCTGCATCTGAATATATTTGTTCTCCAATTTGTGTATTTTTTTAAGGTCTGTTATCAACATCCATTTATGCTTCAGAAACACACTGAAATTTTCTCGAAGCAGAACGAGATCGGCTCGACTTCTGGTCAATTTAGTTGTGACCCATAAGGGATTGTGTTGTCAGCGCACCTAACGCGGTGCACTGTGGCTATTAGTAAACGGTGCTAGCAGTGTTCCTGCCTCCTCCTTATGGACAAAATTTTTTGCCTTTTACTGACGTCATACCCACTTCCTTTCTTCGGTCTTGCTGTCCACCCTCTTAACACTCCCTCTTTTCAGTCTGGGAGCCTAAATGAATCAATTTTTAATTAATTGTCCAACGAGAGAGAGAGAGAGAGAGAGAGAGAGAGAGAGAGAGAGAGAGAGAGAGAGAGTCCTATGCAAGAAGTAAATTTTGGCCAATAGCTAACCAGTCGTTAAAAGTCAGTCTTTTCTTTGCAGGTTCAGTCGAGAAGGGTACACCTTACACACCATCTTACAAGACAGTGTCCCTTACAACTACGTCTTCATTCGCAATCATTCCGATGTTTATCGCAGTGTATTTAAGAGTCGATTCCCTAAATTCTAGGAGATTAAGATTGAAAGAGATATGGAATAGGTTTTAACAAAATAAAAGAAATGAAGTGGAGTCATTAACTGATAACATGCCTTCACTTATTGTAATGTAATCTAAAAGGAATCTGTTCTTTGACACCGACGTCTTTATGAAGAGAACCTGATCTCAATCAAATCTGTGTAAATGCAAAATATGGAATTGGAATATGAAATTAAAAAATATGGAATTGGAATATGAAATTGGGCCAGAAACCAAGCACTGGGACCTACGAAGTCATTCAGCGCTGAAAATTATGTTGAAACACTTGCTAGCAAAAGATTGAAAGAATGATGGCAGAAAGAGAATATGCACGGAGTTATAGTAAAAAGAATGATTGGGGATGCACCTAGAGGCCGAAGGGGAGTAATCCCTAAGGGAGTAAACGCAATATAAAATCGCTTCTTTTTTTAATGGATGCCCTAGTGTGATTATCATTATCACATTTCCACAAAAATGAAAAGGGTCCCCACCCTCAATTATCTTAATGCATTCCTTACTTTTCACTTTTTAAATTTTTTTTACGGCGTTTCGACGAATCTTTCTCTAAAAGGAAGGACAAGGAATATGATGTTTACATTTGTTCAACTTACGGAAGCAAAGGTATTGGTTTTTAAAGAAGAACAAGAAGCGCAGACGTTAGTAGGTCTTGCAGCTGCGGCGGATGTGTTATTCTGTCGAGAGCAAGTTTTTTGCAACTTGGATAAACAAGAAGAAACATATTCTGGGTACCGATCCCTCCGGTGAGAATCCGATATACAGATATAGCTAGCCTGTACGATGAATTGCTTGCTTGGTTTGAAATACAAAACATCATTCAAGAAGAATTATTTCATTTATTTTAGATTTGTTTATTAAAAACATCGAAGCTGATTTAAGATATTCCCACTGGAAATGGCTAAATCTACCCTAGTATTATAAGAGTCATGATGTTATTGAATAAGTGTATGTGTATACATGAGCGCGTTTGTGCATACTGTGTATGTATGTAAGTGAATATATATAACCACATACTTATACATTTTATATACATATAATTATATACGTGTATGCATATAACACACACACACACACACACACACACACACACACACACACACACATATATATATATATATATATATATATATATATATATATATATATATATATATATAAAGACTTTACAAAGTAGCGACGGATTTTCAACAGCAAAGCTAAAGCGTAATATGAACCCGGGACCCACCCGTGCCATAGAGCCCCTTACTTCCATTTTCATAACGATTTTCGAGGACACATTCACAAACTGTGACGGCCTCTCACCACACCCTAAATCCGGACTCATAAGGCAGCTAGGTGTGGTAGACGAGAGCTGAGAGGCTTTCCTCGAGGACCCTCCACCCACAACAAACTGCTTCTTCACAGCCACTAATTAGGTCTTTATAACGGCACTTCTACGGGGGTAGGTAGGCACTTGAAGTTCATGAGGGCCGGTGTCAGAGTTTCTCCAAAGGGAAAAATTCTCGGGGGGCAAATTTGAAGTCACCTTGAGGGGAAAATAACGCTGCCCATTAACACAATGAATAGGTGAGGTATCATCATCAGCGGTGAGGATTATAAATGTTTCAGTTTCAGCATGCAATCAGTAAGCCATGCTTGGCTACAAGGTTTAACAGAGGAACAAAAGCTAAGTAAGACTACTTTAGCTTTGTCATACCATTTCAAGTTTATCTATCAGCTGAATGCATAGTAGTATCCTTAACAGGAGCATAAACTGCATGGAAGGATGTACAATTACAGCAATAATAATAATAATAATAATAATAATAATAATAATAATAATAATAATAATAATAATAATAATAATAATAATAATGATAATATTAACAATAATAATAATAATGATGTAATAATAATAATAATAATAGCATGAGTCACCGAGATGGTGAAGAAATCTACCAATGGTTAAATAATATATATATATATATATATATTATTATATATATATATAATTATAAGATATATCTATATTAACAATTAGTATATATAAAAAAGTGCTTTTTGAGAACCTGGTCCTTTCTCCTGCTCAATCTCTTGAGAGATCTTTATATATATATATGATATATATATATATATATATATATATATATATATATATATATATATATATATAATATTGTATATATATATATATATATGTGTGTGTGTGTGTGTGTGTGTGTGTGTGCGTGCGTGTATTTACGTTTGGACTGGCTTGTCCAAAAGCGTAAGGGGAAAAGAGGAAAAAAATGGAGCGCTTATGACCTACCTTAGATAACTGTTAAGGGGGGTACAAGGTCGCCATGGAAACTCAGCTGATTAATCTAAATTACATTTATTTACAAGAAACATTGAATGGGCTGAGATAAAAGCAAGGCATATAAGCCACGTGGGAAGAACGCCGTGTACTGTCTGGAAGAATCTCATCATTCCCAATATGGAAAAGCAATAGCCAAATTCAACATCTACTACAAAGCTGGTTTCCAAAATTCTGGTTTCAGGTAATAAAAGCGCTTGCAAGGAGACATTGAGCACGGAATCAGCAGAGGAAATCTGGAAATGAATTCCCAAATTACACACAATATAAAAATAGAGACTTCTCACACAATATTTATGTCTAACGCACTATGGAGGGAATTTATCCTTAATCAAACACAATGGGAGACCTCTAGTGCTTGAAGAGAATGGCTCAATGAAGATTTTGTTTATCTGGGACAATCACAAAGGTAGCATGCGGCTGCTAGGAAGAAAGGACCAAAGGGAGGTTCATTTGAGAAGTAGGAATTTGAATTAGAAAATGTAGGAGAGTTTATTTGACTCGGAGGAAAAGAACTGGCAATATGACTGTAACTGAAGACGTACCTGGTGCCTTATAGAAAGTAATTTTGGAGAGGATGGCATCGGCTTTGTTCGAGTTCGGGTGCACCAGTAAGCTCCTTTGTTAGGCCTATGGGCAGGCAGGCTCGGACGTCTGTCCGGGATCAAAGACTGAGCTGGACTGAGAATGAGGTCAGGTGTGAATCCAGGGCGTTGGGGCAGCTTTTCCCCCCCCTGTTGGCAGGTCATCCTGGAAACACATACAGCCAGCGGAAGATTCACAGGATAAGGGATCTTATGAGTAGGCCTAAGAAGTACCTAACTAGCTACACACTCCCCTTGGGATATGTCCCTAATGCTAAATGAGTTTTTATTCCCACGCTATTACGACTGGCGCCGGACATGCCTATGTCTGGCCTGGCCTGAGTTTCCCTAATAAAGTCAGTTGATATTAGGAGTTGGTTTGCCCGCTTCTAAGCAATAATTCATTTTAAATAATACTGGGGAGACGAGGTGATCTATAAATGTAACAATATATATACTATATATATAATATATATATATAATATATATTATATAAATATATATATATATGTATATATATACATATATATATATATATATATAATATATATATATATACATATATATATATATATATATATATATATATATCATATATATATATATATATATATATATATATATATATATATAGTCCTCATGAGTTTTATTCAGGATTAAAACTAATATCTTCACCATGTAATCAATTTTTGAAGACCTTACAAACACTCAAAACCAATATAAGTGAATTTGTATGATTAGTTAAGTGCAGTTCTTTGACTAAACAAATACGTTCTTCGAAATACTTTTACTTTCATTTTCTGAATAATGAAAATTTTCCAAGGGAATTAACAGTTAGGCCTAAAGGATGGACAATATTTATACATATACATATATATATATATATATATATATATATATATATATATATATAGTATTAATTTTTTTTTTTAAGTGTTCATGCATTTCAGGCTCAATTCATTTAAACATATCCAACAATTTTTGTGCTTGTCCTATACGTACACGACCGGCAATTAATGCATCTCACATAACTTTTTATGCAAGTTTATCCAGAAGTGTTTTAACATTGATCCTACAGCAGAAACAAACAAACAAACACAAACAAAAGCGGTGTGTAAAAAGATTTAAATTTCACTGACTAGAGAGAGAGAGAGAGTGTGTACCAAAGTCTTTCAGAATTAGGGATATCAAAATTACTATGTAGAGAGAGAGAGAGAGAGAGAGAGAGAGAGAGAGAAGTAGCAAAACCGTTTCAGAATGGGAGTGAAATTACAATGTTTTGAGAGAGAGAGAGAGAGAGAGAGAGAGAGAGAGAGAGAGAGAGAGAGAGAGAGAGGTACCAAAATCGTTTCAGAATGAGAGTGAAATTACAATGTTTTCAGAGAGATAGGGAGAGAGAAGAGCTCTGAGGAAATGTAAAAAAAAAAAAAAAAGTCTCAGTGGCCATGTAAAAAGAAAGTGGGACATTTAACAAAATAGGAGACTATTTAATGGCTATGGAGAGAGAGAGAGAGAGAGAGAGAGAGAGAGAGAGAGAGAGAGAGAAAAGTTGGTTTAAGAAAATTCTGAGAAGTTGGGCGTAGTCATTTGAATTTGCCACCAGTCATTCATTCCCTTAATGGGCTGGGAAGACATTCTTTCTTCGAGCTCTCCCATTTGGGAAGTGTTAAAGTGGCTTATTTCGTTCTTTCTGAAAATGTTGGAGGGGAAAAAAAGAGAAGTACAGGTTCCTCTTTTTATTTTGGACAATGAGACAAAAGCAACAGGGTTTTTTTGTTTTATTTTTTTTCGTAGTTCTGGACGAGGGTATTATTTTCCCTAATGTTTTCTTACAAAGGCTACTTTCTATAATTGCGGAGGAAATCAACATTAACACAGATTTGTCGTTGGTGCTGGGTATAAAATAATAGCTTTTGAAGTTTAACGGTTCGTTTCTTGCATATTTATATGCGTAATATTTGCATTTTGGTTAAACACTTTTCTTCTAAGGTGTTAAATATTAGGGTTCTTGGAGATGCTCTCTTACTTTAAAATATATGTATCTGTGGCTCGTTTTCTATATTGCCACAATCTAATTATGAATGGCTAATTGCTTATCTTTTACAACTTCCTTTTCAAGTATATGGCTAACATTGTAGCAGATCGGAACTTGCAAGCAACTGAAGAAAATTAATTTAATAGACATCTTAAAGAATTAAGAAAAAAGGACATAAATGGGAAAACTAAGAGAGAACGAAGTTTATAGAAGCAAATCCAGCATAGCATATTTCACGAACCACTCAAGTTATTGAGATTTCACGAAATGAATTTCTTGTGAGTTAAAACAGCTCTGCGAGTGTTATTTAAACATCTTGTACAAGCTTTGGAGACTATTATAAGTTTATATTAGTGAAAATAAATACTTCCCACCCTTCATTAGTCCAATTTAAAGATCCTTAAAATGATTTTCTTTATTTATCGTGAAATATTTAAAATATATGCATTTATATGTATTCATTTCTCTACTGCAGCCAAGTCTTGCCTACAAACTTTCTTAAGCTCGCGTTTTTTCCTTTCTGTCTTGAGGTGGCATGTTAATATTCGTACAATATTATATGTATTTATGTATTCCTCTCTTTACTGCGCTTACAAACTTTGATAGGGTCTCAAGAATTATTTCCTTCTTTTTTCTTGGCGTGGAATATTTAAATAACGTATGTATTTACTAAATCATCCCTTTATAATGCCGTTCAAATTTTGTTCACAGACGAACTCAGCATTCTCAGCCACCACAAGCAAAATAAGCAGACCGAAGTGATCAAATCTGAAACTAGGCCACTAATCTCTCGACGAAATTGCCGCGGAGGGTCAGATAGTGTCAACCACGTCCAAACCGAAAGGTCGATATTGCACCGAAGTAGACTGACTTCGTCGTCCTAAGAGTCGAGTGAGGTTGGCAAGTTGTTGTTCCGTGTGTTTGAATATCCTCACTGGGAGTTGGTTCTGCCATTAAGCGTGACGCTTGTCGGAGTGACAAAGGAAAAGGGATCTTGGAATGTTTTTGGTTTTTTATTTCTATTTGTGGTTTAGTTAATTAGCAACCAACTTTTTTTTTAGGGGGGGTGTGTGTGTGTGGGGGGAATCCATTGCAATTCCTTGATAAACCCTTCATCATCTAAATCGTTTGGTACCGCAGACTGTTTTCGTTATAATTTTAAGCTATGCTGTAGTCAGTACTAAGGGTAATGATACGGTTTTCAATCCAAATTATCAATTTTTCCCGTTGTTTTCAAGGAATTAGTATCCTCTATTTCTGGCACGCGAATTCTAATCATAAAAATAAACGCAGAAAATAAACGAGATACATTTAAGAAAGCCTATAAACTTATAAATGATATCACAGTCAGAATGATCTAAAGCACCCCGTATAGAAAGAAAAAAGCAGCCAATCTCTCTCTCTCTCTCTCTCTCTCTCTCTCTCTCTCTCTCGGTCGAGAGAAGACTGTATCTTGTGCTACTTGTTGCAACTAAACTCCCTTTTCAAGTCACGTTCAGGTTTCAATGAGGCGATGCTGTTTCCACGTAATTGTCTTCTTTACTTTTAACCTGAATAGCCTGATCAGCTCGTGAATAATTTAGTAAATAATATTATTGACCATGCCTGACGTAGTTTTTGTATTACACGCACACACACGCGCGCGCGCACACACACACACACACACACACACACACACATATATATATATATATATATATATATATATATATATATATATATTTGTGTTGCTTAAAGGAACAATAAAAAGCAAATCATTCTATGTTACATAAGGTAGTTGATGGCGAAATGACATTATTTTGATTACATAAATATTTTCCTTCATCGACAAACTTGATAAGAGTTGATTTTAAGAGTAATGCAAACATATTCTCTCCCCGTTAATCAAACCCTCTCCTTCACTTTCTGATAACGGTTGGATTCATGGAAACGTGTACTTTCTCCAACGCGTACTTTGTCCAAAATAAATATCAGACATTATAGAATTACCGTTGGAAGGTAGAAAATTGTTTCATAAAATGCTTCTTACAGAGTTCCGCAGAACCTGACTCGTGTCTAATTATAAGTTTTCGAGGAGGAAAATGTTCCCAGAAATACTGCGAGAATTTTTTTTTATTTAATTAAACGTCATCACGAAGAAAACTTCGGTTTTGGAAATCTTCGAATTCTTTTGCTTCGCTTTTACCGGAAATGTTCCGTCGATGATAAAAAAACCCGGATTGTTATTTTCCGGTAATAGTTACAGGAACTCGTTCCCAATAGAACGCCACCTGGTGTATCAGCAAGGTACCCGTCCCTACCATCCTCCTCCCTTCCTCCAATTTAACCAACCTCTACCACTCCCCCACCCTCTTTCTCTTTATTTCAAATATGCCGTCCAATTTGACCAACCGTTCTCTGTCTCTATTATATCTGTCTGTCTGATCCATTTGCTGGGAACACCTGCTTTCTTTTATTCTTCGTCCCTCTCTTTTTCCTCTCTCATTTGAATGCAGTTTTTAGCATCGCCTCAACCTCTGTATTTTGCTCTGACCTCCACTTTCCCTCATACCTGCTCTTCGGTCTCTGGTCTCATCTGATTTGATTTCCAATTTTAACACCCTCTCTGTTTGTCTGTCCGTACTGTTTGCTGGCTTATTGCACATCCTCTCAACTGCTCCATCTCATTATCATTTCCTAAGCTTCCTTGTCATTTTCAAATATCTATTATGGTCCGATTTGAGTTACTTGTTTTACCTTTTTTCTTCCTCCATTTTCACTGTCGTCCTTAACTCATCTGGGACGCGCTCTAAAATACTTCGTCCTTCCCTTCTGCCACCCAATTCCTTGCTTATCCTTCCTCCCTCTCTTTCTAAGTTGAACTGGTCAAGTTGACGACCCGTCGTTCTGTATCGCATGTCTGTCTGTCTGTCGCACACACTGAATTGCGTCTGAAGTTTGATAGCATAAGATCTCGCACTCGTAACGAGTCTCCGAAGCGTGTCAGTTTCATTCTTCAGAACTTTTCTGCAATATAAGTTTTTTGAGTCTCGTTCTATCATGCAACTATGCTGGATTGCTTCCTTTTTTTATATGCTTTCCTACTCTTTGTCATGTTTCTTTAAACGGTGGTATCCTATTCAGGATCCTGTTCAGAATTTCAGGAATACCAAAAAAAAAAAAGCAAGAGTTCGAAGTTTTTGGACAGGATATCATCAAACCCTAAAATGAAGGTATCTTATTTTGGAAGAACCGTAGTCAAGTGAAGGTGAACTGATTTTCATGCAACGATTTATCACTGCAATTCGTTTACGAACTCTTCAGGCATTGTTACTGGTTATTCACGGTGTATCATAATCCTCTTTTGATGGTATACTTTCATCACAGCAAAACCCGATGAAAATGGAGGGGTAATCTCTTCCCTTCCAGCAAAAGCGAGAATCAGGAGGTATTGAAAGCATCGGTGCTGATAAAAAATTTTTCTCGTATATTCTGACGAAACAAACTACACGAATAAATTGTCTTATAAATACAATGCTCCATAAACAACTGGTGAGTGAGAATATTTGTATGAGGGTTCTACAAAAAAAAAAAAAAAAAAAATAGAGACTGAAAGGAATAACCAAACTTTAAATAAGCATTGATCTATGTATTATTAATGTACCGAAAATAACTTAGAAACCCTGACAGCCGACAAATGACATTTTTAATGATTCAGAAATGTTCTGAATTTAAAAAGGCACACCATTAATAGATAGCAGTGACAGACAGACAACGTTTATCACGTTCATAGCAACACCTATCTCGAGTTTCCTCTCTCGTGCACTCATATTACGATACCAACTAAACTCAGCAACTTCGACAAATATCAAACAGTATGTGCAATGCAAAATTACCTAAAGTAAACTTCTGGTGATATTTCCAACGCTTAGGAAACTTGATTTGAACTGTCTCGATTAGTAAGTTTCAATAGAGTCGCAGACGACACTTGGACAGAATTATTATGATACATAAGCTTAGGATCAATCATACAACAACAATAAAGCAAGACATTCTCGAATAAATGACTTCTAACGTATACAGCTCTCATCCATTCTATGCAACAAATCTCCAAATACGGGCTTCCTGAGTAATCAGGAAATAATCAACGCTCATACCGAAAGTTATTCCATATTTATGTAGCCTCTGGAGACCGCGAGTAGTAACTGTTCGTAATGACTCTTGCAGAACATAACACTGATGGTATTTTTTAAAGACCAATGTTATAAATAAGTTATATTATTACGTTGAAACCTTTCAACATAAACACCGAGGAGGGACACCTTTCAGGTGTTTGAAGGTCTGTTTTTATCTTTTATGAACAATACAACTTATTGCTATGATTGTGGATTTTTATTATACAACATCTGTTCACGTCATTGGGAATTACTTAGCCTTAAGATCAATCTATGTACGATACAACGCAGTGTCGATACATTTATATTTCTCGTGTGTAGCAGCAATAGTTTAAGGGTACTGGATTTCACGATTCGAGCTCAGGGACGGTTACCTACTTACAATCCTGTGGGTCGGCACTTCCTGCCTCGCCCATCTCTTATGTTACCGTACATTTTTGAAGGTATGAAAATGAAGCCCTTGTGCCTAGCATTTTCTGGAAACATATTCGCATATCTTAACAAACGTATCACAGCGCAAATCATGATTCCGACACCTAGAATCTTTAGAGGAGAGCAAGAGTGTTCTAGAAGGAATCCTTCCAATATTCCCAACACAAACACGAGCGCACACGCCAACACACACCACAAAGGCTGGCTGATTAGTTTAGTTTAAGCCGACCTAATGCCAATAAGGTCCCTTCCCAAAAATGCAGTAAAGAGTCAGAGAAAATAAAGACTCGTGTAGAAGCAGATCTCGGTCCAACCAACCCAGAAGCTTATATAACGACGACTGGCTGCTCTTTAGTTTTGGGTACTCGTTAACTGCTTGAAAATGTCACAGAACAAAGTCTCATAACATAAATAGTAATAATACTCATGCAAAAGATGAATAATGAGAGTAAAAAATGTTTTTATAAAAGTTTCATACCGTTTGCTTATCAAGGAATCGTATTTTTTACTAAGAAATAAGCCAGACCGAGAGAGAGTGAGAGGGAGAGAGGGACTACAAGAAAAGCTAAACTGAATCACTACATTTACAGAGAGGGAAACAGAGAGAAAGAGAGAGGACAAAAGCTGATCAGAATCATTACGTAGAGAGAGAGAGAGAGAGTTGATCACAGTCACTACGAGGAGGGAATCACTACGCAGAGAGAGAGAGAGAGAGAGAGAGAGAGAGAGAGAGATAGCCACAAAAAACTGGTTCTAAAAAAATTCCGAGAAGTTGGGGCGGGGGGGGGGAGGGGGGAGCCGTTTGAATTTGCCCCCAGTCATTCATTCCCTTAATGGCCTGGGAAGACATATTCTTTCTTCTGGCTCTCCCATTTGGGAAAATGTTAAATGGGCTTATTTAGTCCTTTTTCCTCCTGTAGAGAGAGAGAGAGGCGAGAGAGAGAGAGAAGAGAGAGTGAGAGAGAGAGAGAGAAGACAAGTTGTTCTTCCTTTGAGGCATTAAAACGAAAGCGCGTTATTTTCTCTTCCGTTTAGACGTGACATGATTTTGCCCACGAAACAACTTGAAATGCTTGCAGGGAAGAGCTGCAGTAACATGCATATGCAGGTCCTACTGAAAGTAAAAATGCTCAGCACATCATTGAGGTATTGTAATATATAGGTATGTTAGGTGTGACCCGAAAATTTTCTATATATTGAAATGTTACTATATATACACACACAGACATATATATATATATATATATATATATATATATATATATATATATATATATATATATATATATATATATATATATATATATATATGCTGGAGAAAGTTCAATGAAATGCACTAGAACGATTTCTTATGGATGTTCTTTCAAGTACAGATATTCTCTGTCTTCTCATCATTCAAGTACTTAGAGTCTATAGATTTAAATTTTTATATCGAAACAAATGAAAAGAAATTTCATGCCAAATCAGGCGTACAGTGTCTATCAAAAACCCACACTTACTTTCTAGTGTTCTATTAATAATCTTTCTGTCATTCGAGAAATATCTCATTATTATAAATAGTAAGAAATTTAATAAATATAGCTTCTAATATTAGTAATTGATACCAAGCCTCATTATAAGAAAGTAAACTTCCCGTCGTTACTTATGGTAATTATATCTAAATCCTCATTGACATTAGCTTTTTATTAAAATTATAATGTTCTTAATATAATAGCAACCAGCCCATCTATAAAACCTTATCTTATTTTCGATACAGTCATCTTTTTTTTTCTGAAGTTTCGTTATGGCTGTCCTTGTTCCACATACAACTTTATTTTTATAATTATTTCCTCTGAAAACCAGTCTGTATATATTAACTTAGTAGATCATAAAAAATCTAATCCGCATTATTTTTGTTGAGCCGCCATGCTTCGATTTCTCCGTACTCTTGGTTTCAATGTTAAATAGGTTATTCATTTCGCCTTATGTTATGACTAGTTATCTGAACACAGAGGGCATTGTATTATGCACATTTCATATACTTAAACATTCATAAAGTTCTGGTTATGATTATTATTTCATATATATAAAACAAGAATAGTTAACTGACATGTTCCAGTTGGGAATTTGCAAACTTAATAGTTTGATATTTTAGGTAGTAGGATTGTTTCAAGAAATTCTTTCTTGTGGATCAAGCTCAAGTGAGTTTTTCCATTTTCTCCTTCTTATATAGTATCCTGCATCTATTGTTCCCTAATCAGGCCGCTCTCTCTCGTGAGCCCTTGGGCTAGTAGTATTTTATTTTTCCAAATAAGATTGCAGCTTGGCTGCTGTTACACTACTACTACTACAACTACTACCACTACTACTACTACTACTACTACTACTACTAACAACAACAACAACAACAACAACAACAACAACAACAACAACAACAACAACAACAATAATAATAATAATAATAATAATAATAATAATAATAATAATAATAATAATAATTAAATACTACTAGCCGAAGGGCTTCACTAGAGAGAGCGGCCCAATTTGGGAAAAAAGAGATGCAATCATAAAACAGGATATATAAGAAAAAGAAAATTAAAAAACAAATAAACAAACAACGATTCACAAGAAAGTAATCTTGCTCTTTAAAATATCGAAATATTAATCCTGCAGATTCCTTACTAGAACATGCCATTGACTATTCCTGTTTTATAAAAAAAATAATAATCATAATCAATACTTTGTGAACAAAAGACTAGATGAACGTTTAAATATATGAAATGCACATGATATAAAGCCAGATATCTTTATACAGATAACTAGTCTTACATACGATATGAACCTGTTTTAAAATTTAATCATACCAATAAACGAACACGTAAGGAGAAAACGTAGAATGGTTCAACAAAAATAGCCTAGATTAGAATTTCATGATCTACAAAGGTAAATATATACGTGCATAGCTTTTCAGATCATTTGGATTTCCCATTTATTGAGTGAAAACTATTATTTTTTCATTCTCTCCAGGTGAAACGTAACGTCTCCTCTCTTCAGTACCTTTAAAAAATAAAGAAAATAATCTCCCCTTTCCCATTCATCTGCTCATTCGAGTATTTTTATTTCCGAGCCGTTTTTCCTCGCAAAACGATCTGCACACCCGTAATCACCCCCAGCCAGGCGAGAGGCAGATTGACGTAATCAAATTCGAAACTTGGTCACTAATCTCTCCGGCGAAATTGCTACAAGGGAAAGACGGAGCTGCCCGCATTCAGCCGGAGAGGTCGATATTCCCTTCCAAGCCGACGGACGGCGTCGTCCTAACTGTCAGGTGAGCCTGACAGGCAGTTGATTCCAGGGTTCTGGATATCCTCATTGGGAAATGCCGTCTACTATTAGGCAAGCGTCATGATATTAAAGTGAAGTGCTTGCTAAGCATTTTGCTATCTTTTCCTTCCGCGAGAAACGTTTAGTCATAAGTTTTCCATCAACTACAGCAAAAGGTGTTTACACTTTTTTTTTTAACTTTTCCTTTCTTTGTGCACGTGGATAACGATAGCGTTTTCTTCTCATTGGGTCACATAATTTATGGATGAAATATGGTTTCACCCAAAGGGAGAACAGTGTACTCCAAACGCAACTTCTTGCTTTTTGAATACGAAAAATGAAAAAACTTAAAAAAATGGTCATTACATTAGTTTACATGTTCCCTGCCTGAAACATAATTGGCATATTGTAACTGGCTTACAAGTTTCATAACTGAAATAGGATCCCAGTCTGAGAAAACAAATAGAATATTCCAAATTGGCTTCCAAGTCTTATAAATGAGATAGATCTCACTTGGCACAATGTTAATTGGCTTTCATGTCTTATGAATACGATAGCTTTCCTATCAGAAAATTAGAAGAATATTTCTGGTGGTTTTTTGGTTTTTTTCATTGTCATAAACGAGATAGGATCACAATCTAAAACAAATTTTAATACTAACTGGGCTTGTGTCCTATTAATGAGATAGTGTATTCATTAGCTTCAGTGTCCTATGAATGACTGGTTTACTATCAGCAAAATGAAGATATATTCCAAAGTGATAAAGAAACTTGAATTCCTAACCGGCACGCGTCTTATGATTCAGATAGGTTAACAGTCTAAACAAAGTGGGATATTGCTTATCAGAAATCACAGATATAATCTTATTCTGAAAAAAATATTCCGAATTGTTACTTAAGTCTTTTGTTTATGAAATCATATTATATGTAATTTGTAATTCATATTTCCTAAATTTCAGTTTTTAAATCTATACGTGATAAATATTATGACTATTCAACGTGATAAATATTATTGCTATTCAAAATATATCGTCTTAGCCCCAACCCCCCTTAGGGAATTCTGCAATAAGCTCTTTATGAAAACCATTATTCTCAAGAGAAACTCTATAGTTTCCTAATCATTCATTTGTCCTTGAATATCCTGAGATTTTATTACTTTGATTACTTGATGAGATTAGGCAAAGGTGTATCACCCCACAAGTACAAGCCAAAAACAAGCCTTTGAAATTTACTCTCTAGGATGGGACGACAAAATCACGTATATAACACTGATTCCATCTTCTATCAAGATAAAC
>NC_061089.1:22730691-22740691 GCF_015104395.2 Macrobrachium nipponense
GTTTATCTTGATAGAAGATGGAATCAGTGTTATATACGTGATTTTGTCGTCCCATCCTAGATAGTAAATTTCAAAGGCTTGTTTTTGGCTTGTACTTGTGGGGTGATACACCTTTTGCCTAATCTATCAAGTTATCAAAAGTAATAAAATCTCAGGATATTCAAGGACAAATGAATGATTAGGAAACTATAGAGTTTTCTCTTGAGAATAATGGTTTTCATAAAGAGCTTATTGCAGAATTCCCTAAGGGGGGTTGGGGCTAAGACGATCTATATTTTGAATTAGCAAATAATAATTTATCACGTTGAATAGTCATAATATTTATCACGTATAGATTTAAAAACTGAAATTTAGGAAATATGAATTACAAATTACATATAATATGATTTCATAACCAAAAGACTTAAGTACCAATTCGGAATATTTTTTTCAGAATAAGATTATATCTGTGATTTCTGATAAGCAATATCCCACTTTGTTTTAGACTGTTAACCTATCTGAATCAAGTTTAGGAAATTCAAGTTTCTTTATCACTTTGGAATATATCTTCATTTTGCTGATAGTAAACCAGTCATTCATAGGACACTGAAGCTAATGAATAAACTATCTCATTAATAGGACATAAGCCCAGTTAGTATTAAAATTTGTTTTAGATTGTGATCCTATCTCGTTTATGACATGCAAAACCACCAGAAATATTCTTCTAATTTTCAGATAGGAAAGCTATCGTATTCATAAGACATGAAAGCCAATTAACATTGTGCCAAGTGAGATCTATCTCATTTATAAGACTTGGAAGCCAATTTGGAATATTCTATTTGTTTTCTCAGACTGGGATCCTATTTCAGTTATGAAACTTGTAAGCCAGTTACAATATGCCAATTATGTTTCAGGCAGGGAACATGTAAACTAATGTAATGACCATTTTTTTAAGTTTTTTCATTTTTCGTATTCAAAAAGCAAGAAGTTGCGTTTGGAGTACACTATTCTCCCTTTGGGTGAAAGCATATTTCATCCATAAATTATGTGACCCAATGAGAAGAAAACGCTATCGTTATCCACGTGCACAAAGAAAGGAAAAGTTAAAAAAAAAAAAGTGTAAACACCTTTTGCTGTAGTTGATGGGAAAACTTTATGACTAAAAGACGTTTTCTCGCGGAAGGAAAAGATAGCAAAATGCTTAGCAAGCACTTCACTTTAATATCATGACGCTTGCCTAATAGTAGACGGCATTTCCCAATGAGGATATCCAGAACCCTGGAATCAACTGCCTGTCAAGCTCACCTGACAGTTAGGACGACGCCGTCCGTCGGCTTGGAAGGAAATATCGACCTCTCCGGCTGAATGCGGGCAGCACCGTCTTTCCCTTGTAGCAATTTCGCCGGAGAGATTAGTGACCAAGTTTCGAATTTGATTACGTCAATCTGCCTCTCGCCTGGCTGGGGATGATTACGGGTGTGCAGATCGTTTTGCGAGGAAAAACGGCTCGGAAATAAAAATACTCGAATGAGCAGATGAATGGGAAAGGGGAGATTATTTTCTTTATTTTTTAAAGGTACTGAAGAGAGGAGACGTTACGTTTCACCTGAGAGAATGAAAAAATAATAGTTTTCACTCAATAAATGGGAAATCCAAATGATCTGAAAAGCTATGCACGTATATATTTACCTTTGTAGATCATGAAATTCTAATCTAGACTATTTTTGTTGAACCATTCTACGTTTTCTCCTAACGTGTTCGTTTATTGATATGATTAAATTTTAAAACAGGTTCATATCGTATGTAAGACTAGTTATCTGTATAAATATGGCTTTATATCATGTGCATTTCATATATTTAAACGTTCATCTAGTCTTTTGTTCACAAAGTATTGATTATGATTATTATTTTTTTTTATAAAACAGGAATAGTCAATGGCATGTTCTAGTAAGGAATCTGCAGGATTAATATTTCGATATTTCAAAGAGCAAGATTACTTTTTTGTGAATCAAACTCGAGTGCGTTTCCCTGCATGGCTTAATCGTTGTTTGTTTATTTGTTTTTTCATTTTCTTTTTCTTATATATCCTCTTTTATTATTGCATCTCTTTTTTCCCAAATTGGGCCGCTCTCTCTATTGAAGCCCTTCGGCTAATAGTATTTAATTATTATTATTATTATTATTATTATTATTATTATTATTATTATTATTATTATTATTATTATTTTATTAGTGGTAGTAGTAGTAGTAGTAATAGTAGTAGAGTAGTAGTAGTAATAGTAGTAGTAGTAGTAGTAGTAGTAGTAGTGTAGCAGCAGCCAAGCTGCAATCTTATTTGGAAAAATAAAATACTACTAGCCCAAGGGCTCACGAGAGAGAGCGGCCTGATTAGGAAAAAATAGATGCAGGATACTATATAAGAAAGAGAAGATGGAAAAACAAGCAAGCAAGCAAACCGCTATTAAACTATGTAGGGAAACTCACTTGAGCTTGATCCACAAGAAAGAATCCTACTACCTAAAATATCAAACTATTAAGTTTGCAAATTCCCAACTGGAACATGCCATTTAACTATTCTTGTTTTATACATATGAAATAATAATCATAACCAGAACTTTATGAACAAATGACTAGATGAATCTTTAAGTATATGAAATGTACATAATACAATGCCATTTGTGTTCAGATAACTAGTCCTACATAAGGAAATGAACCTGTTTAACATTGAAACCAAGAGTACGGAGAAATCGAAGCATGGCGGCTCAACAAAAATAGTGCGGATTAGAATTTTATGATCTACTAAGGTAATATATACAGACAGGTTTTCAGAGGAAATAATAATAAAAATAAAGTTGTATGTGGAACAAGGACAGCCATAACGAAACTTCAGGAAAAAAAGATGACTGTATCGAAAATAAGATAAGGTTTTATAGATGGGCTGGTTGCTCTTATATTAAGAACATTATAATTTTAATAAAAAGCTAATGTCAATGAGGATTTAGATATAATTACCATAAGTAACGACGGGAAGTTTACTTCCTTATAATGAGGCTTGGTATCAATTACTAATATTAGAAGCTATATTTATTAAATTTTTTACTATTTATAATAATGAGATATTTCTCGAATGACAGAAAGATTATTAATAGAACACTAGAAAGTAAGTGTGGGTTTTTGATAGATACTGTACGCCTGATTTGGCATGAAATTTGTTTTCATTTGTTTCGATATAAAAATGTAAATCTATAGATTCTAAGTACTTGAATGATAAGTCAGAGAATATCTGTACTTGAAAGAACATCCATAAGAAATCGTTCTAGTGCATTTCATTTAACTTTCTCCAGCATATATATATATATATATATATATATATATATATATATATTATATATATATATATATATATATATATCTATCTATATATATATATATATATATATATATATATATATATATATATATATATATATATGTCCGTGTGTGTATATATATTGTAACATTTTCAATATATATAGAAAATTTTCGGGTCACACCCAACATACCTATATATTACAATACCTCAATGATGTGCTGAGCATTTTTACTTTCAGTAGGACCTGCATATGCATGTGTTACTGCAGCTCTTCCCTGCAAGCATTTCAAGTTGTTTCGTGGGCAAAATCATGTCACGTCTAAACGGAAGAGAAAATAACGCGCTTTCGTTTTAATGCCTCAAAGAAAGAACAACTTGTCTTCTCTCTCTCTCTCTCTCTTCTCTCTCTCGCTCTCTCTCTCTCTCTCTCTCTCCAGGAGGAAAAAGGACTAAATAAGCCCATTTAACATTTTCCCAAATGGGAGAGCCAGAAGAAAGAATATGTCTTCCCAGGCCATTAAGGGAATGAATGACTGGGGGCAAATTCAAACGGCTCCCCCCTCCCCCGCCCCAACTTCTCGGAATTTTTTTAGAACCAGTTTTTTGTGGCTCTCTCTCTCTCTCTCTCTCTCTCTCTCTGCGTAGTGATTCCCTCCGCGTAGTGACTGTGATCAACTCTCTCTCTCTCTCTCTCTACGTAATGATTCTGATCAGCTTTTGTCCTCTTTCTTTCTCTCTGTTTCCCTCTCTGTAAATGTAGTGATTCAGTTTAGCTTTTCTTGTAGTCCCTCTCTCCCTCTCACTCTCTCTAGTAGCCATCTTGCTTGGTGAGACGTTCCCGCGTGAAATCAGATTAATCAACAGATATCACAAGTTTAACATACGACTAGAATTTGAGAAATATCTAGAAGTGTTCGTGAACTATCGGTGATAAGATTAGTGTGAAAATAGTAGGATAAAGCGTCTTCTAAGTTAGTTTATCAAGTGGAATACTGTAAATCAGAACAAGATGGCAGTAAGTTCCAACTGCGGGAGGAGATGGCGTAATTTAGCGTGTTTAGCAGATTCGCAATACGATGAGGTAGCAGGAAGGGAACTGGCATTTCTCATCTATGAAATCAGCAACAGTCCTAACCAAAAAGATACAAAAGCATTCATAGATATATTAGAAGGATATAATCCTTCAAACTGGAACAAATCTAATGAAAACATCTTGAAAATAATTGAAGAAGTTCCAAATAAAATCCAAGTGGTCAAGAGACTCATAAAGAAAATATACATAAACCAACATATTCCGACAAAGAAAATGAATAGGTGAATCTTGAGAATATCCTAATTGACGCATTAGGAAAAAAGAATGCCAAAAGCATGCAAACTGTGTAAGGTTTGGTATAGCATAGTCAATCCACAAAACCTAATCAGAAAATGTGCTGCATGCAACATTCCGACCCATCCACAGTGTGCTGAGGTAATACAAGATATGAGAAAAGATACAAGAATTTTTTTGTTCAACATGTCTATCATGGATAGACAATGTTATTAAATCAAGATTGAATGTACAAATAATTGAGGATGAAGAAGAAGAGAAGAGAAAGAAGAAGAAGAAGAAGAAGAAGAAGAAGAGGAAAACGGAAGAGAAGTAAACAAAAATGAAATGACAGAAAAAAATAAGGAAAACAAAGAACAAGATAAAAGTATGGATGCAGAGATACTCATTGATACTACATATGAGGCAATAAAGCAGCATACCTACGAAGAAATAAATTACGATATGGCAACAGAAAAGCAAATCCCGAAGAGGCTCTACCCAGTCTACACAATGACGGGAAAGAGGAAAAAAATAGACAAGAAGACAAAATCTGCAACCTTTTGAAAAGAGGGAATTGCAGATTTGGAGAAAGATGTTACTACAACATCCTAAGGTATGTCACAACTATGAAATATATGGTAAATGTGCATACCTAGATGGATATGGGGATGATTGCAGAGATCTGCATCCAAAAATATGCAAAAACCTAAAAGAAGGAAAAGGATGTAAGTTCGACAAAAAATGCAAATATATGCACCCTGTAGCCATGAATCATAATCAAATAAATAACCAACCAAGTAATAAAATCCAAAATAAGAAAGAAACAAATAAAGAGAGAATCAAGAATATCAGGTAAAAGAGAAAAGCAAACCACCAATGAGATATGCAGAGATGTCAGCAAAAATTTCAATGCATCAGCTCCAAAATTCTACTCAAGGGATAATAACTGTATTTATTATGCAAGAGGATATTGCAGAAACGGAGAAAATTGCAGATTCAGAACAAAATGAATAATTATGATGAAGGAAGATCAAATATTATGGAAAAGTTGGATTTTTTAATGTCAGAATTTCTGGAAATGAAAAAAAGAACAACATACCAGAAACAGAGGAAGAGACATGGCGGGAAAAATCCTTATTACTACCAATATTAAATGAAGGAGAAAACACGCAAACCATCATAGTGATGAATGTGCAGGGTTTAGTTACGAATAACTCAAAAAGATAAATAGAGTTCTTAGAAGAACTAACCCAAATTGAAAAGAAAATAGATATAATGAATATAAGTGAAACCTGGTATTCCAAGAGACTGGTAATGATATGATAATAAAAAAAAAGGGTTCCAAACTTATAGATCAGATAGAAAAAATAGGAATCAAGGGGGAACCGCAATATATGGGAAAGACAAAAAACAAGGAAAAATATATGAGAAATATAGTAACTCAGAATGTGAACTAATAGCGGTAGAATTTGAATCTGAAAAATTAATGAACATAGTAATATATAGACCTCCTAACTACTAAAGAGTTTGACTTAATATTGAAAAATTGGATGATATATGTAGAAATCACAAGGACTGGACTATTCTCCTATCTGGTGACTTCAACTTTCCTTTCGTAGAATGGAAAGAACGAATAGGAGATTGTGGATGTACTTATACATATAAAAAAGAGAGTAATAGTAGTGCAGAAGATAAAAGGCAATTCGAAAAGCTATTAGATATGCTACTAGAATACAACATTCAACAAATAAATCACCTGCCAACAAGAAAGGAAAATACTTTAGACCTAGTATTTGTGAACGAGGTGAATTATGTTAAAGAAATAATAGTTTATAATGCGAGTATTTCAGACCATAATGTCATAGAATTAACAGTTCATTCCAAAGCAAGTGAAACAGAGATAAGCAAGAAATGAAAAAGTGGGAAGGATATGGAAAATACAACTTCTACAGTAAAAATATAAAATGGTCAGAAATAAATGAAGAATTAAACAAAGATTGGGATAACATTTTCGTAAGCGATGACATAAGGGTAAATACGGAGATATTATATAAAATATTAGAGAAAATAGTGGATAAATATATACCGAAGAAGAAAAGTAAACATCATTCATGCATACCAAGAGACAGAAGGATCTTGTTCCAGAAAATCAGAAAGTGGAAAAAGGTCTTGCAAAAGAAAAAAATGCATTGAAAGTTATAGAACTAAAAAGTAAGATAGAAAATGCAGAACAAAAGATTATACAATCAAAAGAAAATGAAAAACGGGAATTGGAAGAAAAAACCCTATTAAATATCAAGCAAAACCCCAAACTATTATACTCATATGCGAAAAAGATGAATAAAAGAAGAATAGAAATAGGCCCTCTGAGAATTGAAGGGAGATTAACGAATGAAAAAAGGAAATTTGCAACATACTGGCAGAACGATATAAGAGAGAATTCACCCCTAGAATAGATAATGAAGATAATGATATAGAAGTAAGGACGAAATAGTGAATATTTAGCTGACATAGAAATTAATGAAGCTGATATTGTGCAGGCAATTATGAAATTAAAAATGGAGCTGCAGCAGGGCCTGATGGAATCCAACCCCTGCTATTTTGTTAAAGAAAGTAGTTCATTCTATCGCAAAGCCACTTTGCAATGTTATTAAGACAAGTGTAGATACAGGCAAGATTTATGATGAGCACAAATTAGCATATATCACCCCTACTTTCAAAAGTGGATCAAGACTAGAGGCAAGTAATTATAGGCCTGTGAGTCTAACATCACATATTATGAAAGTGTATGAAAGGGTAATGAAGAAAAATATTATGAAACATTTATAAAAAATAATTTGTTTAATATAGGACAACACGGTTTCGTACCCGGAAAAAGTACACAAACCCAACTGTTAGTCCACCGTGAGAACATATTCAAAAATATGAAAAGCGGAAATGAAACAGATGTGGTTTATCTAGACTTTGCAAAAGCTTTTGACAAAGTAGACCATAATATATTAGCAAAGAAAATTAGAAAACACAATATCGTAGATAAAATAGGAAGATGGTTAAAAGAATTTTTACACAACAGAAAACAGATAGTTATTGCAAACGATGAGAAATCGGATGAAACCAAGGTAATATCCGGTGTGCCACAAGGTACGGTTGTTAGCTGCAATACTGTTTGTTATTATGATTGAAGACATAGACAGTAATGTTAAGGATTCGGTAGTGAGTAGTTTCGCTGATGACACAAGAATAAGTAGAGAAATTACTTGTGATGAAGATAGGAACGCTCTACAAAGAGACCTTAACAAAGTATATGATTGGGCAGAGGAAAATAGGATGGTATTTAACTCTGATAAATTTGAATCAATAAATTATGGCGACAGAGAAGGAAAGCTATATGCATATAGGGGACCTAATAAGAGACAATCACAAATAAGGAAGCAGTTAAAGACCTTGGTGTGATGATGAATAGGAACATGTTATTGGGCAATGATCAAATAGCAATTCTTTTGGCAAAATGTAAAGCAAAAATGGGAATGTTTGTTACGGCACTTCAAAACAAGAAAAGCTGAACACATGATTATGCTTTATAAAACATATGTTCGTAGTCCACTTGAATATTGCAATATGATATGGTACCCACACTATTTTCAAAAGGATATTGCACAAAATAGAGAGTGTACAAAGGTCCTTTACAGCTAGAATAGAAGAAGTTAAGGACCTGACTACTGGGAAAGACTACAATCATTAAATTATATAGTCTAGAAAAGGAGAAGAGAACGCTACATGATAATTCAGGCATGGAAACAGATAGAAGGAATAACAGAAAATATCATGGAACTAAAAATATCAGAAAGAGCAAGCAGAGGTAGATTAATATTGCCCAAAACAATACCAGGAAAAATAAGGAAAGCACACAGGACATTAATCCACTACGCACCAGCATCGATAATGCAGCGTCTATTCAATGCGTTGCCAGCTCATCTGAGGAATATATCAGGAGTGAGCGTAGATGTGTTTAAGAATAAGCTCGACAAATATCTAAACTGCATCCCAGACCATCCAAGATTGGAAGATGCAAAAATATACCGGAAGATGTACTAGCAACTCTCTGGTAGACATTAGAGGTGCCTCACACTGAGGGACCTGGGGCAACCCGAACGAACTGTAAGGTCTGTAAGGTAAGGTCTCTCTCGGTCTGGCTTTATTTCTTAGTAAAAAAAAATACGATTCCTGATAAGCAAACGGTATGAACTTTTATAAAAACATTTTTTACTCTCATTATTCATCTTTTGCATGAGTATTATTACTATTTATGTTATGAGACTTTGTTCTGTGACATTTTCAAGGAGTTAACGAGTACCCAAAACTAAAGAGCAACCAGTCGTCGTTATATAAGCTTCTGGGTTGGTTGGACCGAGATCTGTTTCTGCACGAGTCCTTATTTTCCCTGACTCTTTACTGCATTTTGGGGAAGGGACCTTATTGGCATTAGGTCGGCTTAAACTAAACTAATCAGCCAGCCTTTGTGGTGTGTGTTGGCGTGTGCGCTCGTGTTTGTGTTGGCAATATTGGAAGGATTCCTTCTAGAACCCTCTTGCTCTCCTCTAAAGATTCTAGGTGTCGGAATCATGATTTGCGCTGTGATACGTTTGTTAAGATATGCGAATATGTTTCCATAAAAATGCTAGGCACAAGGGCTTCATTTTCCTACCTTCAAAATGTACGGTAACATAAGAGATGGGCGAGGCAGGAAGTGCCGACCCACAGGATTGTAAGTAGGTAACAGTCCCTGAGCTCGAATCGTGAAATCCAGTACCCTTAAACTATTGCTGCTACACACGAGAAATATAAATGTATCGACACTGCGTTGTATCGTACATAGATTGATCTTAAGGCTGAGTAATTCCCAATGACGTGAACAGATGTTGTATAATAAAAATCCACAATCATAGCAAATAAGTTGTATTATTCAAAAATATAAAAAGATAAAAACAGCTTCAAACACCTGAAAGGTGTCCCTCCTCGGTGTTTATGTTGAAAGGTTTCAACGTAATTATATAACTTATTTATAACATTGGTCTTTAAAAAATACCATCAGTGTTATGTTCTGCAAGAGTCATTACGAACAGTTACTACTCTCGGGTCTCCAGAGGCTACATAAATATGGAATAACTTTCGGTATGAGCGTTGATTATTTCCTGATTACTCAGGAAGCCCGGATTTGGAGATTTGTTGCATAGAATGGATGAGAGCTGTTATACGTTAGAAGTCATTTATTCGAGAATGTCTTGCTTTATTGTTGTTGTATGATTAATCCTAAGCTTATGTATCATAATAATTCTGTCCAAGTGTCGTCTGCGACTCTA
>NC_061089.1:22745691-22768094 GCF_015104395.2 Macrobrachium nipponense
CATAGTGATGAATGCGCAGGGTTTAGTTACGAGTAACTCAAAAAGAAAAATAGAGTACATAGAAGAACTAACCCAAATTGAAAAGAAAATAGATATAATGAATATAAGTGAAACCTGATATTGCCAAGAGACTGGGAATGATGATCAAATAAAAGGGTTCCAAACTTATAGATCAGATAGAAAAAATAGGAATCAAGGGGGAACCGCAATATATGGGAAAGACAAAAAACAAGGAAAAATCTGAGAAATATAGTAACTCAGAATGTGAACTAATAGCGGTAGAATTTGAATCTGAAAAATTAATGATCATAGTAATATATAGACCTCCTAATACTAAAGAGTTTGACTTAATAATAAAAAAATTGGATGATATATGTAGAAATCACGAGGACTGGACTATTCTCCGATCTGGAGACTTCAACTTTCCTTTCGTAGACTGGAAAGAACGAATAGGAGATTGTGGTTGTACTTATACATATAAAAAAGAGAGTAATAGTAGTGCAGAATATAAGAGGCAATTCGAAAAGCTATTAGATATGCTACTAGAATACAACATTCAACAAATAAATCACCTGCCAACAAGAAAGGAAAATACTTTAGACCTAGTATTTGTGAACGAGATGAATTATGTTAAAGAAATAATAGTTTATAATGCGAGTATTTCAGACCATAATGTCATAGAATTAACAGTCCATTCCAAAGCAAGTGAAAACAGAGATAAGCAAGAAATGAAAAAGTGGGAAGGATATGGAAAATACAACTTCTACAGTAAAAAAATAAAATGGTCAGAAATAAATGAAGAATTAAACAAAGATTGGGATAACATTTTCGTAAGTGATGACATAAGGGTAAATACAGAGATATTATATAAAATATTAGAGAAAATAGTGGATAAATAAATACCGAAGAAGAAAAGTAAACATCAGTCATGCATACCAAGAGACAGAAGGATCTTGTTCCAGAAAATCAGAAAGTAGAAAAAAGGCCTTGCAAAAGAAAAAAATGCATGGAAAGTTATAGAACTAAAAAGTAAGAAAGAAATTGCAGAACAAAAGAATACAATCAAAAGAAAATGAAAAATGGGACTTGGAAGAAAAAACCCTAATAAATATCAAGCATAACCCCAAACTTATACTCATACTCATACGCAAAAGAGATGAATAAAAGAAGAATATTAATAGGCCCTCTAAGAATTGAAGGGAGATTAACGAATGAAAAAAAGGAAATTTGCAACATATTGGCAGAACGATATAAGAGAGAATTCACCCCTAGAATAGATAATGAAGATAATGATATAGAAGTAAGGGACGAAAATTAGTGAATATTAGCTGACATAGATTTTAATGAAGCTGATATTGTGCAGGCTATTAATGAAATTAAAAATGGAGCTGCAGCAGGGCCTGATGGAGTTCCTGCTATTTTGTTAAAGAAAGTAGTTCATTCTATCGCAAAGCCACTTGCAATATTATTAAGACAAAGTGTAGATACAGGCATGATTTATGATGAGCACATATTAGCATATATTACCCCTACATTCAAAAGTGGATCAAGACTAGAGGCAAGTAATTATAGGCCTGTGAGTCTAACATCACATATTATGAAAGTGTATGAAAGGGTAATGAAGAAAAATATTATGAAACATTTAATAAAAAATAATCTGTTTAATATAGGACAACATGGTTTCGTACCCGGAAAAAGTACACAAACCCAACTGTTAGTCCACCATGAAAACATATACAAAAATATGAAAAGCGGAAATGAAACAGATGTGGTTTATCTAGACTTTGCAAAAGCTTTTGACAAGGTAGACCATAATATATTAGTGAAGAAAATTAGAAAACATAATATAGTGGATAAAGTAGGAAGATGGTTAAAAGAATTTTTACACAACAGAAAACAGATAGTTATTGCAAACGATGAGAAATCGGATGAAGCTAAGGTAATTTCCTGGTGTGCCTACAAGGTACGGTGTTAGCTGCATTACTGTTTGTTATTATGATTGCAGACATAGACAGTAATGTTAAGGACTCGGTAGTGAGTAGTTTCGCCGATGACACAAGAATAAGTAGAGAAATTACTTGTGATGAAGATAGGAACGCGCTACAAAGAGACCTTAACAAAGTATATGATTGGGCAGAGGTAAATAGGATGGTATTTAACTCTGATAAATTTGAATCAATAAACTATGGAGACAGAGAAGGAAAGCTATATGCATATAGGGGACCTAATAATGAGACAATCACAAATAAGGAAGCAGTTAAAGACCTTGGTGTGATGATGAATAGGAATATGTTATGCAACGATCAAATAGCAATTTTATTGGCAAAATGTAAAGCAAACAAAAATGGGAATGTTTGTTACGGCATTTCAAAAACAAGAAAAGCTGAACACATGATTATGCTTTATAAAACATATGTTCGTAGTCCACTTGAATATTGCAATATGATATGGTACCCACACTATCAAAAGGATATTGCACAAATAGAGAGTGTACAAAGGTCCTTTACAGCTAGAATAGAAGAAGTTAAGGACCTTGACTACTGGGAAAGACTACAATCCTTAAAATTAAAATTATTAGTCTAGAAAGGAGAAGAGAACGCTACATGATAATTCAGGCATGGAAACAGATAGAAGGAATAGCAGAAAAACATCATGGAACTAAAATATCAGAAAGAGCAAGCAGAGGTAGATTAATAGTGGGGGGCCCAAAACTATACCAGGAAAAATAAGGAAAGTACACAGGACATTAATCCACTACGCCACCCAGCATCGATAATGCAGCGTCTATTCAATGCCTTGCCAGCTCATCTGAGGAATATAACAGGAGTGAGCGCAGATGTGTTTAAGAATAAGCTCGACAAATATCTAAACTGCATCCCAGACTATCCAAGATTGGAAGATGCAAAATATACCGGAAGATGTAATAGCAACACTCTGGTAGACATTAGAGGTGCCTCATACTGAGGGACCTGGGGCAACCCGAACAAGATGTAAGGTCTGTAAAGTCTGTAAGGTCTCTCTAGTCAGTGAAATTTAAATCTTTTTACACACCGCTTTTGTTTGTGTTTGTTTGTTTGTCTCTGCTGTAGGATCAATATTAAAACACTTCGGGATAAACTTGCATAAAAAGTTATTTGAGATGCATTGACGATCGTGTACGTATAGGACAAGCACAAAAATTGTCGGATATGTTTATATGAATTGAGCCTGAAATGTATGAACACTTTTTAAAAAATTTAATAATTTAATACTATATATATATATATATATATATATATATATATATATATATATATATATATATATATATATCGTCCATCCTTTAGGCCTAAGTGTTAATTCCCATTGGAAAATTTTCATTATTCAGAAAATGAAGGTAAAAGTATTTCGAAGAACGTATTATTTGTTTACTCAAAGAACTTAACTTAACTAATCATACAAAACTAATCATACAAATTCACTTATATTGGTTTTGAGTGTTTGTAAGGTCTTCAAAATAGATTACATGATGAACATATTAGTTTTAATCCTGAATAATACTCATGAGAAAATATATATTATATATATATATATATATATATATATATATATATATATATTGTTACATTTATAGATCGCCTCGTCTCCCCGTAGTATTAAAATGAATTATTTGCTAGAAGCAGCAGCCATCTTACTCCTAACATCAACTGACTTTAGGAGGGACACTCATACCAGGCCAGACATAGGCATGTCCAGCGCCAGTCGTAGTAGTGTGGGAATAAAAACTCATTTAGCATTAGGGACATATCCCAAGGGGAGTGTGTAGCTAGTTAGGTACTTCTTAGGCCTACTCATAAGATCCCTTATCCTGTGAATCTTCCGCTGGCTGTATGTCTGTTTCCAGGATGACCTGCCAACAGGGGGGGAAAAGCTGCCCCAACGCCCTGGATTCACACCTGACCTCATTCTCAGTCCAGCTCAGTCTTTGATCCCGGACAGACGTCCGAGCCTGCCTGCCCATAGGCCTAACAAAGGCGCTTACTGGTGCGCCATGAACTCGGACAAAGCTGATGCCATCCTCTCCAAAATTACTCTCTATAAGGCACCCAGGTGCATCTTGAGTTACAGTCATATTGCCAGTTCTTTTCCTCCGAGTCAAATAAACTCTCCCACATTTCCTAATTCAAATTCCTACTTCTCAAATGAACCTCCCTTTGGTCCTTTCTTCCTAGCAGCCGCATGCTACCTTTGTGATCGTCCCAGATAAACAAAATCTTCATTGAGCCATTCTCTTCAAGCACTAGAGGTCTCCCATTGTGTGTGATTAAGGATAAATTCCCTCCATAGTGCGTTAGACATAAATATTGTGTGGGAAGTCTCTATTTTTATGTTGTGTGTAATTTGGGAATTCCTTTCCAGATTTGCTCTGCTGATTCCGTGCTCACTTTCTCCTTGCAAGCGCTTTTATTACCTGAAACCAGAAATTTGGAAACCAGCTCTGCAGTAGATGTTGAATTTGGCCATTTTTTTTCCATATTGGGAATGATGAGATTGTTCCAGACAGTACACGGCGTTCTTCCCACGTGGCCTATATGCCTTGCCTTTATCTCAGCCCATTCAATGTTTTCTTGTAAATAAATGTTATTTAGATTAATCAGCTGAGTTTCCATGGCGACCTTGTACCCCCCTTAACAGTTATCTAAGGTAGGTCATAACCACTCCATTTTTTTTCTCTTTTCCCCTTACGTTTTTGGACAAGCCGGTTCAAACGTAAATATATACATATATATATACTATATCATATATATATATATATATATATATATATATATATACATATATATATATATAAGTTTAAAGATCTTCCCTCAAGAGATTGAGCAGGAGAAAGGACCAGGTTTATCAAAAGCACTCGTTTTTATATACTAATACTATATATATATATATATATATATATATATATATATATATATATATATATATATATATATATATTTACACTATTGTAGATTTCTTCACCATCTCAGTGACTCGTGCTATTATTTATTATTTATTATTATTATTATTATTATTATTATTATTATTATTATTATTATTATTATTATTATTGCTGTAATTGTACATCCTTCCATGCAGTTTATGCTCCTTTTAAGGACACTACTATCCATTCTGCTGATAGATAAACTTGAAATGGTATGACAAAGCTAAACTAGTCTTACTTAGCTTTTGTAAATAGAAAAACATGAGTGAATATCCCCTTTTTTGTTCCTCTGTTAAACCTTGTAGCCAAGCATGGGTTACTGATTGCATGCTGAAATTGAAACATTTATAATCCTCACCACTGATGATGATACCTCACCTATTCATTGTGTTAATGGGCAGCGTTATTTTCCCCTCAAGGTGACTTCAAATTTGCCTCCCGAGAATTTTTCCCTTTGGAGAAACTCTTGACATCGGCCCTCATGAACTTCAAGTGCCTACCTACCCCCGTAGAAGTGCCGTTATAAAGACCTAATTAGTGGCTGTGAAGAAGCAGTTTGTTGTGGGTGGAGGGTCCTCGAGGAAAGCCTCTCAGCTCTCGTCTACCACACCTAGCTGCCTTATGAGTCCGGATTTAGGGTGTGGTGAGAGGCCGTCACAGTTTGTGAATGTGTCCTCGAAAATCGTTATGAAAATGGAAGGGGCTCTATGGCACGGGTGGGTCCCGGGTTCATATTACGTTTTAGCTTTACTGTTGAAAATCCGTCGCTACTTTGAAAGTCGTCTTATATATATATATATATATATATATATATATATATATATATATATATATATATATATGAATGTGTGTTTTTTTATATATAATATATATATATATATATATATAATATATATATTATATATATATATATATATATATATATATATATATATATATATATATATATATATATATATATATATAATATATTTCAACATTGATGGTTAGGCTATTCCTCGGCAGTACAAATCAGAAGGCGTTGAAGAAGACAGCATTAAACATATGTCACTTTATTCTCATTGCGACGTTTCGAGACCAATGTCTCATCTTCCAGGCTAAAATAAAAGATAAAAACTGATATACAATACAGCATTAAATTATTTTTGTAGACATTAAAAAAAAACACATTGAATAAAGTAATACAAGGAAAATTACAGCATTGAAATACAAGTTACTCAAAGTAATGAAATAAAAATAAAACGAAATATAAAAGATATATATAAATAAGAAGGCATTATTAAAATTAGGAATAGTTAAAAAAGACACCTTGTCTCAACGAAGTTCGGTTGCTGTATGGAAAACGCATCGAAAGTAAACAAGAAGAAGGGCCTGGTTTAAGCTATGTACAAGGGAACAGATGAAGAGTGGTTGTTCAAGGTTGGAACTAGTTTCTTTATAGCTAGAGATTCTAAAATTGGAAGGTGATGTGCGTATGGACTTGATAACAAAATCTTAAAATCCTTATAGTTTATACTATTTTTACAAAATTTCCCATGATTTCTAATGTTAGATAGTTCTGGGTTGGACAGTTTACACCCTGTACGGAAACTAATGCCCATATGTGCATCACATCTCACCTTAAGCAAGCGGCGCGTGTTTCCAACGTAAGTCTGCCTATTGCATCGACAGCAACTATAAATGTAGAGAACGCGCCGGATTGCATTAAAGGAGGTAATCTCTCTTTATGACGCAACATATTACTGATAGTTCTAGGGTTCATTAAGATAAACTTAACATCAACAGCTGGAAAATGATTGATTAAAATTCTCCTTAAGTGAGGTAAAAAAGATGTGTCATGCATATAAGGAAATCGTATATAAAACTTGAGTTTTTGGGCCAAATGTATTGCTGCTGGAGGATGAAATGAAATTTCCAGAGTTTTCCTGACATATTTCATAAAGAGATTAGGAGGGTAAAAATTTGATTTAAAATAATCGTAAAGGATTCCGATTTCTTTGTGGAAAAGACTCCAATCAGAAGTTAATGTCATGGCTCTGTGGAGGAGGGTAGACAACCATCTGGGTCAAGTGCTCAGCTTATAAAAGCCAGAGCACAAACCTCCAGAGAGGTCAAGATGGTTTCCACCACACCAAAAGTAATGTCACCAATAGGAGCATCTCTCCTAGAGGTAGTAGCCCAGCCTTCTGGGCCAAGTGCTCGAACTGTTGAAGTTCTAGCACAATCCTCCAAGGAAGCCAATGTGGCTTCCACCACCTCAAATGTATTGTCTCAGGCAGAAATCTCTACCTGATTTGGTGGAGATTGGAGAAGATCTTCCAAAGAGGAAAAGGTCCCCATCCTCCTCACCTTATCCAAATCAGGTAAGTGCCACCCTAATGCTCATGATCCCAAGGTTGACTTGTATAAAGATCACAGAAAGAAAGAAAAGAAGAGCAGTGGCCTAGTAAAGCCTTCCATCTCCAGGCCTTCATCTGAAAAGTCCCAAAAGACAAATGAGACAAAGAAAAATAATAACAAAAGATAATGTCTATTATCCAGTGGAATTGCAGAGGTCTAAGTACTAGCATTGAGCAAATAAAAACTTTAACCAGGGACTCGGACACGAAGGTAATATGTCTACAGGAAACCAAGATCAGTGACAAACCATTTAATCCTGGACTCAATTATCATTTTTGTAGATCCCCTCCTTTGCAGGCTGCAAGAGCTCAAGGTGGTACAGGTTTTATTATTATTCACAAAATCTGTAAAAAAATTTGAAACAATCCTACTCAAACACCACTACAGGCATGTGCAGTTAGAACTCATATCGGAAAAAAATTACTTTATGCTCGCTATATATTGAACCATCTTCAGAACTTTTCCGCCTCTTAGATCATGCTGGGAATCCAAGAAGGCTTAGCCTTTCTGACCTCCAAGAACTGATCAGTCAGCTTCCTGCCCATTTTATTTTAATGGTGATTTTAATGCAAAGCATACATTTACTGGGGTGGAAATGTGTGCGATAGATGGGGTAATCTTGTTGAAGAATTAATCGACAACAATGATGTAATACTAATGAATGATGGCTCTCCAACTAGGTATGATGTATTCCACAACTCTACATCAGCCATTGATTTGTCAATCTGTTCCTCATCCATTCGATTGGACTACCTTTGGTCAGTAAATGAACACCTACATGGCAGATGTCCAGAATCTTCCTTCTCAGTGTCCACCATAATGGAAGATAGACGAGGCAGACTGGGCAGCTTATGAAAAGTGTTCACACACCGATAAAGAGTATGATGAATTTACATCTCCAGTGCATGCCTATCAACATCTTGAAAATATTATTGATGATAATGCTAGCAAGTTTATACTAAAACATGCGGTTTACCTCATTGCTCTGTAGTTCCTTGGTGGAGTAAAGAATGTGCCAACGAAAGAAAAGTGACCCGAACTTGCTTCAGAAGATACTTGAGAACAAACTATGTAGCAGATAGAATAGCGTACCTTAGAGCCTGTGCCAAACAAAAAAGAACTTTTAAAAAAGCAAAGAGAGCATCTTGGAAGAAATATATATCTATTATTAATACCAAAACTCCTTCAAAGGAAATATGGGATAAGATTAGAAAAACTTCAAGGCAAATTCGTCCCTAAGCCTCTACCAATATTAAGGAAAATAATAGATATATATCTGACCCCAAAGATGTAGCAGAGGTTCTTGCTAAGCACTTTGCCCATGTATCAAGTGCTGACAACTATTCCCCCAGCATTTCAACAAATTAGAGCATCAACATCTGTTGTTCCTCCTGCTTCTTCAAATACTGAAGCTTTTAACCTGCCTTTTAGTATGGAGGAGATGCAAAATGCTATCTCTAGTTCTTCTTTAACTGCCCCAGGTGAGGATGGCATCCGGTATGAAATTATATCACATCTTCCAGTGGATACCAAGGAATTTTATTAGAAACCTTTAATGGTCTATGGGCTTCCCATACATCTCCTGATTCCTGGCATACATCAATTGTAATTCCAGGCCACAAGTCTGGTAAAGACCCAGAACTGCCATCTAGTTATAGGCCCATATCCTTGACCAGTTGCATATGCAAACTATTTGAGAGAATGATCAACAACAGACTTGTGTGGTATCTAGAATCAAAAAATCTTTTATCTAACAGGCAGTTTGGTTTTAGGAAGAACCGAAGTACTCTAGACCCTTTGCTGATGTTATCAAGGGAAATTTCAAATGCCTTTTCTAACCAAAACCAGGTGGTGGTTGTCTTTTTTTTGACCCCCCCCTCCCCCCGAAAAAGCATATGACACGACCTGGAGGGGTGGTATTTTTTAAAGCAATTGGCCTCGTGGGGTATAGGAGGACATATGTTCTCTTTTATTGAAGAATTTTTATCAAACCACTCAATTAAAGTGAGAGTAGGGTCAGAAACTATCTTCATCCTACATGCAAGGAGAAGGTGTCCCCCAAGGCAGCGTATTGAGTGTGACCTTATTTGCTGTTGCTCTTAATAGTCTCATGAGTCACATACCTCCTGGCATACAAGGATCACTATTTGTCGATGACTTTGCAATTTACTGTAGTGGATCATCTGCACTACAAGCATGCCAAAATCTTCAAATTGCAATAAATGCTGCATCCGCATGGGACAAATTCTCGTGGATTCATGTTTTCACCTCAGAAGACCAAAGCCATTCGCTTTGACTCTTACTCGTAAAAGGGAAGAGATCCCCACCCTTTTCTTAAATGATTGTATTTTGCCATATGAGGATAATATCAAGTTTCTTGGAGTCATTTTCGACAAGAAAATGACATTTGGTCCCCATATAAATGACCTATCTATCAGGGTTAAGAAGTCACTGAACATTCTGAAAGTTGTATCGCATTTTGATTGGGGTGCTGATAGAACAACTTTGCTTAGAATTTATACATCTTTGTGTCTGAGCAAGTTAGACTATGCATGCCAAATATATGGGTCAGCTACAAAGACTTTACTTGGAAAACTTGATATTGTTACAATGCTGGGCTTCGCATCTGCACAGGTGCTTACAGAACATCTCCCATTGACAGTCTCTATGTGGATTCTGGCATACTTCCCTTTCCATTCGCAGAGAGGAGTTGAGTTTGAGGTATTTAGCTAGGTCCCTTGCTGTGAGCCAAACAATCCTAACTATAAATATGTTAGGGCGCCTTTAGATCGGGCTCCTAACAGATCCAGAGTGCCCAAGCCTTTGGAAGTACAGCTGAAAATGATGCTAGAGAAGTAGGCTTGTTAACAGCACAGATAGCAGAGGTAGGATATCCCAAGTCTCCCCCTTGTGTAATCCACCTGTTAAAGTATATTTTTTACGGCAGGAGGGAAAAATACCTTACCTAGTAGGGTAATGAAAAGTGAGTTTTTAAATCATGCTGCTCAACATCATGGGAAACATGTTTTTTACAGATGGCTCCAAATCGGCTGCAGGAGTTGGAAGTGCAGCTGTGGTGGGGGATATGTATTGGAAGGAAACTCCCATCCTCTTGTTCAATATTTACTGCTGAGCTGTACACAATAATTCTCGCAGTCCAACATATTTTTAAAAATGGCAACCAAAATAGTTTTTATACAATTTTTACGGATTCCAATAGTGTTTTACTCTCATTAAAACAAATTATGCAGGCCATCATCTAGTACAAGAGCAGGACTGGTTAGTACTTCGCGTCTAGGAAGAGTATCAGTGTTCACTTCTGTTGGGTCCCTGCCCATGTTGGGGTGGATGGAAATGAACAAGTAGATAAGGCAGCAAAGGAAGCTTCAGGGCTAAGTAATCCATCCCCCTTGAGTATTCCTTATTACAAGATCTTAAAGTAAAAATAAGTGGCAGGCTCGATGGTCTGAACTGACCACCAATACAAAATTGAAACAAATCCACCCATTGGTGGATAAATGGTCATCTTGTAATTCTACAAGTAGGAGGGATACCATTATTTTAACTAGGCTGCGTATTGGCCATACACATGCAACGCACAATTATTTAATGAAGATGGGGAGGGAGACAGGCTCCTCTCTGTAATACCTGTCAAGTGACAACGGATGTTTAAACATATTTTAGTTGATCGTCCTGTTTTTTTAATCTTCAGAGGAGGACACATTTACTCCAGAACAAACCTTTGAGAGATATACTGGGGGAAAACTGTAATACCCTGAACTTGAGAAAATTTATACCAAGTATTGGGTTATATTACGAGCTATAATTGATTTTATTAATTTATTTATTTATTTTACCCTTTTTAATCCCTATTTATTTCACATCTAGATTTTATTGTATGAAAGTGTTGCGATTGATATTAAAGGTTAAAATGGTACTAAATGGTGTGAGTATACAGATATGATTGAATGATTTTTGTTATATAGCGCTGAATGGCCTTTGATGCCCCAGTGCTTGCTTAATGCCTAAATCCTATATTCAATTCATTCTCACGCCTTCTTATATATATATATATATATATATATATATATATATATATATATATATATATATATATATATATATATAGTATATATATATATATTATACATACACGTATATAATTATATGTATATAAAATGTATAATTATGTGGTTATATATATTCACTTACATACATGCACAAACGCGCTCATGTATACACATACACTTATTCAATAACATCATGACTCTTACAATACTAGGGTAGATTTAGCCATTTCCAGTGGGAATATCTTAAATCAGCTTCGATGTTTTTAATAAATAATCTAAAATAAATGAAATAATTCTTTTGAATTGATGTTTGTATTTCAAACCAAGCAAGCAATTCATCGCACAGGCTAGCTATATCTGTATATCGGATTCTCACCGGAGGGATGGGTACCCAGAATATGTTTCGTCTTGTTTATCCAAGTTGCAAAAAACGTCCTCTCGACAGAATAACACATCCGCCGCAGCTGCAAGACCTACTAACGTCTGCGCTTCTTGTTCTTCTTTAAAAACCAATACCTTTGCTTCCGTAAGTTGAACAAATGTAAACATCATATTCGTTGTCCTTCCTTTCAGAGAAAGATTCGTCGAAAAGCCGTAAAAAAATTTTAAAAAGTGAAAAGTAAGGAATGCATTAAGATAATGGAGGGTGGGGACCCTTTTCATTTTTGTGGAAATGTGATAATGATAATTACACTAGGGCATCCATTAAAAAAAAGAGATTTTATATTGCGTTTACTCCTTTAGGGATTACTCCCCTTCGGCCTCTAGCTGCATCCCCATTCATTCTATTTACTATAACTCCGTGCATATTCTCTTTCAGTCATCTTTCTTTCAATCTTTTGCTATCAAGTGTTTCAACATTATTTTCAGCACTAAATGACCTCGTAGGTCCCAGTGCTTGGTTTCTGGCCCAATTTCATATTCCAATTCCATATTTTTAATTTCATATTCCAATTCCAATATTTTGCATTTACACCGATTTGATTGAGATCAGGTTCTCTTCATAAAGACGTCGGTGTCAAAGAACAGATTCCTTTTAGATTACATTACAATAAGTGAAGGCATGTTATCAGTTAATGACTCCACTTCATTTCTTTTATTTTGTTAAAACCTATTCCATATCTCTTTCAATCTTAATCTCCTACAATTTTGGGAATCGACTCCTAAATACACTGCGATAAACCTCGGAATGATTGCGAATGAAGACGTAGTTGTAAGGGACACTGTCTTGTAAGATGGTGTGTAAGGTGTACCCTTCTCGACTGAACCTGCAAAGAAAAGACTGACTTTTAACGACTGGTTAGCTATTGGCCAAAATTTACTTCTTGCATAGGACTCTCTCTCTCTCTCTCTCTCTCTCTCTCTCTCTCTCTCTCTCTCTCTCTCTCTCTCTCTCTCGTTGGACAATTAATTAAAAATTGATTCATTTAGGCTCCCAAACTGAAAAGAGGGAGTGTTAAGAGGGTGGACAGCAAGACCGAAGAAAGGAAGTGGGTATGACGTCAGTAAAAGGCTAAAAATTTTGTGCACATGGAGGAGGCAGGAACACTGCTAGCACCGTTTAGTAATGCCCACAGTGCACCGCGTTAGGTGCGCTGACAACACAATCCCTTATGGGTCACAACTAAATTGACCAGAAGTCGAGCCGATCTCGTTCTGCTTCGAGAAAATTTCAGTGTGTTTCTGAAGCATAAATGGATGTTGATAACAGACCTTAAAAAAATGCGCAAATTGGAGAACAAATATATTCAGATGCAGAAATAGTTTCCGAGCGTCATACTCCCCACTCCCCACTGTGGAGATGTTAAACTCAACCACGAGTCTCAAATGCCTCCACACTCAGGTGGAAGCATGACGCCCCGAAAATGTACGTATGTGCTTCCGAACGTATGTGCTCTCCACTTTGTGTCTTTTTTCAAGGTTCAAAAATCGATACTGATCTGTCATCAACAGGCCTTAAAGCGTCTCGGGCACCCCACTGAGGGGTGAGAGATGTGTATTTCTGGTGATAGAAGTTCACTCTCCACGTGGTTCGGAAGTCACGTAAAGCCGTTGGTCCCGTTGCGGAATAACCACTGGTTCCACTCAACGTAAAAACACAATACAAACAAACAAACAAAACAGTCAACATGCCTTTAATACTTGAGAAACACCTGCATTTTTTTTAAAGCAGAATGGAATCACTTAACTCTTAGTTAAGGGGTTAGGAAAAAAGTAAATTAATAAATAAATATAATAATGAATAATACTTAAAGGCAGCAACTTTGTGAATATAGCCAATTAACGTTTTTCATCATGTTATCTCATGTATCTAGATTATGATTGTGTTTTTGTCTCTACTTGTATATTCCTTGAATATTATTTTTATTATTATTATTATTTTGTCTATGACAGTCCTCCAATTCGACTGGTGGTATTATTATTATTATTTTTTTTTTTTTCTCTCTCTATCACAGTCCTCCAATTCGACTGGGTGGTATTTATAGTGTGGGGTTCCGGGTTGCATCCTGCCTCCTTAGGAGTCCATCACTTTTCTTACTATGTGTGCCGTTTCTAGGATCACACTCTTCTGCATGAGTCCTGGAGCTACTTCAGCCTCTGCATGAGTCCTGGAGCTACTTCAGCCTCTGCATGAGTCCTGGAGCTACTTCAGCCTATTATTATTATTATTATTATTATTATTATTATTATTATTATTATTATTATTATTATTATTATTCTTATTATTATTATTATTAGTGAACTAAGGAACCTCCGTAACTAGGCTATAATATTGATAATTAAAAGTCACTGTAATGTTAAAAATATATTTTTGTACAATGTTAAAAATTACCAGGAGAGACTTTCGGATACTGCTCCGTATCCGTATGAGTAGGACTGAAGAGGGAGACGGAGCAGTATCCGATAGTCTATCCCAGTCATTTTTAAAATTGTACAAAAATATATTTTTAACACTACTGTGGCTTTTAATTATTATTATTATTATTATTATTATTATTATTATTATTATTATTATTATTATTATGTGACCTTGTTATGAAGTCGTCGTCTCTTCCGCCCGTTACTGGGTGACGATGCTCCACCAGCCACACATCCACCGTGATGTCTTTGTTGTCTTCGAAAAACGATCGTAGGATACCTTCCTCTGCTCCTGAAATGTTCCAAAAGATATATGTGCAATTTGGTATAAAATATAGTCATTATATTAGGAATTTTCCTTTCAAAATGTGTCCGGAATTCATAAGATTAGTAGATAGAAAAACCTGTACTTACATTAGAACTGTAGTAGGAAATGTATTCATTATATTCGTAATTTTCCTTCCTAACTGTGTGTCTGGAATTCATAAGATTTAGTAAATAGAAAACCTGTACTTGACGATTGTCTTCGTAAGGGATTCATTAGCAATGGCATTCTCGTCTACTATTACGTTACCAGCTAAATTAGTTTAGTGTTATATGGTTACCTGAACATGCTCTATAGTGTACAGGTATCATGGCCAATCTCTCTCTCTCTCTCATAATCATCATCATCATCATCATCATCATTATTATTATTATTATTATTATTATTATTATTATTATTATTATTATTATTGAACAACGAGAATCCGTTAAGGAAGACAAATATTACTTGTTTACCAATTAGACAAATTGATTCTTAATTTCTGGTATCATTGCTGTTATAATGATTCATTATTTTGTTATATCTAACTGTATTCTTTTACTGTCACTATTGTATATATCCTAAAGCTTAAAAATTAAAAAAAAATCTAAGCGTATTATTCAGTTTTTCTTATTATTTTTTCTTTTTGAATTGTCCCCATTGTGTATGCATTGTGTATTTGTATATAGGCTTCAGCCGGAACAAAACTAACTATTATTTTTAGAATTAACAAGCATATTAATCAACAAATCTATGTAAACATACAAAAATAGTATTTTCATTAATAAATCACACATTGACAAAAAAAAGCCGATAATAACAACAAAAATAAAAACGATCATAATCAACAGTAGCTGAAGTCGTAGCAGTATTTTCCTACCTTCGACATCCAGCGATACAAAGTCGACATGATCGACATCAAGGGCTTTCAGGAGACTCCTCAGGGGCACGCACTGGACTTGATCAAAGGTCACACGCGCGTACCCGCTGAGGGCAGATGGGTATCCTGATGAGAGGAGGGTATTCATGGCGCGGTATCCCACGTCGTCGCCGGAACCTTTCGGGTTCGATATGCTAACAAGGGCTTCCTGTTGAGAATTACCGAAACAGCGACATTTATCCTTATGATTATACACACACACACACACTGTTTCTTCATAGAGGTTTTGTCTATCTATCTGTCTATCTATCTATCTATCTATCTATCTATATATATATATATATATATATATATATATATATGAAATTTTATCATATCACCGTGATTCATATACATACATCGAGCTACAAATGTCCTATAATATCCAATTCGCACTACCCTTGGAGTTTGATGATATTTTCAGATATGTTAACCGAAGGGGAGATTTTTAGTTGATAATAATTTCGTCCCACTCGTGGCTTCGAACCAGCGTTCAGCGGACAGAGGAGAAATCAGGACTTCAGTGATGTTATCGACTGTGGCCCAGTCGATAACTATACTGAAGTCCTGATTTCTCCTCTGTTTCGCTGGACGCTGGTTCGAACCACAAGAGGACGAAATTATTATCAACTAAAACTCTCCCCTTCAGTTAACATATATGAAAATGTATTAATTCCGAGGTACAACGAATTAGATAATAAAGACCATTTGTCCTCGTTCCTCGATATATATATATATATAATATATATATATATATATATAGATAGATAGATATATATATATATATATATATATATATATATATATATATTTATATATATATATATATTATATGATATGATATGTATGAGACATCGTTGTATGTCACGTGCTTTGACATTCCTCAGAAATTGGGAATCATCGTTTTTAGCTTCCCATGGAAACAGAGAACATCTCAGCTTAGAAATGCTGATAGGTCTTGAGGTGGTGTGATCCTTACCTAAGCAGGTCAACGATCGTCTGTCGAGATGAGCTCTCGTCAGAGGTGACTTTGAAACTGGTTTCTAGCAGTTTCAGGGCGTGATCGATGGGTGTGAGTTTGTGTGTACGTGTGAGCCTCTTTCGTTCATAATAGCATGTAATTAGCCTAAACCATAGAGTCTCTTACGGGGAGAGAAAGAGCCGGGCTGGCTCTGCCAACGTGTTTCTGTTTAAGTGCTTGGAGATTCTAGGCTGCAATGGGTGAGTGTATTTATGTCTATTTTAGCCAAAGGTGTGGCTTGACTGTATTTTTGATATTTTGTAAAGATGTTCTATTTCATTTAATCTTTTGACTTTGTATTTACAATTGTGTATGCTTATAGTTTGTTCCTCCTGTTCTTTTAACAGGCGGTTCTAGTGGAGGGAACAGTTCTAGTAGAGGGAACTATATTCTGGAGAAGAGTGGAAATGGTGATGACTAATTACTGTGTAGACTGTTAATTACCAGGGGATATCTGAGTTATCTGAACTTTGAGTTATCATTCCATTTAATCATCCTGTAAGAATCTGAGTTATTCAATTAATACTTTGCTTTTAAATAAATGTATATTTTTGTAAGTTCACGACTCTGATTTGATGACCTAATGAAATGGAGGGGAGGTATATCGATAGAGAGAGGGAGAGAGAGAGCGGTTGCCAGTCGAGAGAGAGAGAGAGAGAGAGAGAGAGAGAGAGAGAGAGAGAGAGAAAGTGTTACCAAAACCCAGTGCCTGCCGCTATGGCTTTCGCTACCAAAAGAATTACGGAGATACAATGTGGCTCCATTATTAGTGGTGGGCAGCGGTGTTTGAACGAAAAAGCCTTTTGTTAGACTAGTACCAGCTATAAGATGTTTTCAGAGTGTCTGGTTGTGGAAAAGTGTTAGATTTCGGTTACTGGGTGACAGGTGATGAGAAATATCCATCCGTGGGGATGTGGTACTGAGAGAAAGAAATGCTATTAGGATCAGCAAATTCACCCGTCCCGAGGTGCTCGCTAGGATGAGTGACTCAGTCTGGCTTGTGAGTGAATAATCGGTGAGTGCTTTCGTGTAGCGCGGTTTGCCGAATGCGTTGTGCCAACGAGATTCGTGTGTTTGTAATTGCACAGATTCCGGGGTGGTTTTCTCTCATTTGAATGTGTAAGTGTTACGATGTGTTTTTTTTTTGAGGCCCTGGTGTTTTTTTTTTTTAACTTTGTGTGTGAACCATTTTAAAGAGGCAGTTCAGATTACCATATATTTCCCTCAAAGTAGCAGAAAGTGATAAGTTTTATCTTAGAACATGTTTAGAAGAAACACATTCGTCTTTGTTTTAATACATACGTGTGTATATGAAGGGTTTTTCATACATACAGTTCAGTTCTTGGGGTTGCTTGAATTGCATTTTTTGCCTCGGAGACAGACCACCCGCTCGTTCTTACACATTCAGCGCAATTTGTGCTGAGCGACCAAGGGGTAGTGCAAGGGGAGGCAAGCGTTGTCTTTCATGGGGGAATGCTTGACGGGAAGGGTGAAGCTTTTTTTTGGGGGGGTGGGGGGGGGTGACCTTCCTTTTTTCGTCTTTGTGTTGGGGCAATGGGGACGAGTTTGGCCTTGAATAGGAATTTCAATGCCGTTGAATCAGCTGATGATGACTGGATGATGATATGAGATGCCCTTAGGGTTTCTTTTAGAAAGATTTTTTCTTTCTCTTGAGCGAAGAGAAAATGGAAATGAAATGCATATGAATGTGGTGCAAGTTTTCCTTATGCTTTGGAGAATGCTTTTACGCAATGTTAGAGGGCATAATTATAATTGGGGATTCAGAGATTGTTTTGTAATGGAGATTTGATTGGTGATGTGGAGATTACTTTAAAATGGTGCTGAGTTGTGATGACTGGTGATGATTGCTGAGCGGTGATGATTCGTGATGATACCGGGGAGTGGTGAGTGGAGTGGTAATGATTTTAGAGTTGTGGGGTGTGTCAATCGTGATGAATACTGGCGAAATAGCAATATTAATGCTTTTACTGGTGTTACTGGAGATATTTACGGGAGAATTATTATCACGGGGGATTATTTTAAGGAGAATTACTATGGACGATTATTATCATTACTGGAGATATTTTATGGGGATTCTGTCAGTCATGGTGTTAATAATTTTTGGGGAATGTGCCAATGATTTGTGGGTAGGGATATCAATTTCTAGTGAATTTGATGATAGCAATTTTGATGATACTGATAGTTGGTGATTCTGATACTTAATATTAATCTGGTGGATGGGCGAATACTAATATTTGGTGTTACTACTGATACTGGCGAATTCTGATACTTATAATACTGATACTGGTGTTAATTTTTTTATACTAACATGGGTGTTGTAATGAATATTAAGGGTGGTGATGTTGTTTATTTTGTGAAAATGGGAGGAACTAACGACACATATTTTGTTTTTCTATTTTTTGTGAGTTCAGCAGATGATTGCTGGAAGTCTACGTGAGTCACAGATGTTACAGGTGTTACGGGAAAAGTTATTAGTGCCATTGATTTTTCTTTCCTTTTTTTGGACGTTAGCCATCGCTGACGTAAGTTTTTTTTATCATGGGCGAGTTTGAATTTTTTTTCTCTCCAGTTTGTGTGATTTTTTTAATATCTCAGCTCGTGACTTGGAGTCATTGTTCGGGAATGTGTTTATAATTTCAGCTGATTGATGCTGCAGAAAGATTTATGGGAGAATTTTTGCATTTTTGAATGTCTACATAGTGGCATTACATCTTTTTTTTCTGGATATTTGTGTTCCGGAAATAATTGTTGGCCACTTGCACAATTGTGTTTGTTGCAATTTAACCAGAGATAGGAAACTTGGTTAAGTTTCTAGTGGCCTATGTCGTAGTGCATAACGGGAAGTCTTTGCTTAGACACTTTATATTTGGAGTTCTGTTGTAATGAGTTATGGCACACTGGTGATTTTTTCTAGAATTTCCTGGGCAATTTTATTTGCCAAGTTTTTGCCTTTCTCAGCAGTTAAGCTAAACAGAGAGTTTATAGCTTTTGACTATAACATTGGTTTATTTTCCTGGAAAATTGGAGATATAATATTTTATATCAAATAGCCATTTGATATTTTTAATTTTTTTGGAGACATTCCACAGTTTAGGCCTATGTTGGTGAGAGCTATGTTTAGTTCAATTATTTTTGCAACCATTTTTGTTGCAAATAGAAACCTTTATGAGGAGATATGGGGCAACATTTTTGAGTGTGTCAGCTAGATGCTTTGAGTGCATTTTTTTGGAGATGGAGTTACATTTTTTATTATCCTGCTTGGAGTGTAATAATCTTTTTTTGGAGACTTGCTTTATTCCACGTGTGATTATTGGGAGATAGAGGGAATATGGTGATGTGGGGTTGTTAATTAAATGGACGGAAATATTTTTGTCGCTGGAGTGGTGTTATTATTAATATGGTGATATATATGTGGGGATGACGTTAATTTTTGGGGGTGACGTTTTTTTTTTTTTTTTTGTGGTTATGATTTTTTTCTGGGGTTTTACGAGCCAAGAGAGGAGTTCTGTGGTTCTTTTGGTTTCGTGACTAATTGGAGGCGAGTGGCATTACTGCATTATGGTTCTATGGAGATGTCGCATTATTTTTTATATTCACCAGTGGGTTATTTTTGGTGGTATATAATTGAATTGTGAGTTTACCATAGTTTTTATCCAGAATAGGTGGTAATTTGTTTATATAATTGGGCAGTATCATGTGGGAGTTATGTCTTTGAGACAATTTTTGAGCACCTTAGTCATATCCTGGAGATAATTTTGTGAAATGTGCTTATGTAGTGTCAGTGTAGAAAATTTTTTTTGAGAATCATGGGTTTCTGAAGTTGCAAGTCTGACTAGACATTTCTATACTGCAATTCGAGCACCTGACGTGTCCGCAGGTGGATTTTTGCTAACAATAATGTGATGCACTATTCTGAGAGATGATGTTGTTTTTGGCATTTCACGAGATGTATCTACGTCAGGGGGTTGTTTCCAGCCATATCTGATAGATAAAAAGATGCGATGGCAAAATTCCGTAACTATACATATCACATTTATGGCGAAAAGTTGGGTTATGTATATTATATATATTATGTGCTTTGTAATGGGGAAAGTTCACTTGTTGTTATCTTTTTTTTATTTTTATTTTTTTTTACTTTTCCTACGAGAGATGTAATCGGGGTGGAGCTTTAATTAGCATTTCTGTTTCTGGACGGGAGATATGATTTGTCGGGGTGTGTGAATTGCATAAATGGGCGTTTGACGTTAAGTCTCGTTGAGATTAATTATGTGAGCAGTAAAAGGGTTTTTGCTGTTAGACATTGGAGAGTTTTTACTGATTTTGTGGGTTGTTGAAATATCAGAGTTTAAGAGAACATTTTCGGTGTTAGTTGGGTCTGGGCTTGTTACGTGTTTTTTTTTCGGGCTGTTTTTCCTTTTTTTTTTTTTTTTACTTGTGAGAATTTGTGAGTTTGAAATGTGATGACAAAAGTCCGTGGAGTTTCTGTGAGTCTGAGTTCTAGGTGAGGTGTGTGCTAATGTATGAATTTGGAGAATTTAGTATATTTCTTTGCGGGGTTATGATAATGACTTATGATTAGGCGATCCTATGGAGTTCCTTCACAAGTTGAAGTTAGAAATTAGTTCAGTAGTCATATTAAATGGGGTTCATTGGGAGACGTTTAGTTAGTGTTTTTGGGAATTTTTGAAGTCATTATTTGACAGAAGTATGTCTGGGGTTAATTTTTCTTTGATTGATCGATGACTTGACTGACACACTGAAAACACCATAAACATCGTTCCCCAACACTAGCAAGACGCCCACCAGCCGTTGCAGAGATGTTGCTGATGTGTTCCCACATACGAGAGTTTCTACGAGTCTACGGGATTCTACGGCGCTTTTGGACTACAGAAGCCATCAGATGTCTTCCACTGGGAGACGTTTCGCCTATCTACAACGTGTTTCGCCAGGCTGTGCAGTTGCAATTGCAGACAAAAAGGGAGATTTGAAAATTCAAGATGGAGAAATGTTTATACACCCAATTGTTATTATAGCCCATGTGTAGGAGATGATGTGTGATAGACATTACGTTGTGCTGCCAGAGACGTGCAGTTATTATTATATTTTGTGTTTAATGAGCCGGCCAATATGTTTTTTTTATATATATGAGCTGTTTTGTGTGACCTGTGGCTAGGCAGGAGCTAGCTATGATGGTGGCCGAGCTGCTGTAACATATAAAGACTAATAATATAATATGATGTGACATGTATTAGACATTGTTGTATGGCACGTGCTTTGACATTCCTCAGTAATTGGGAATCATCGTTTTTTGCTTCCCATGGAAATAGAAAATATCTCAGCTTAGAAATGCTGATAGGTCTTGAGGTGGTGTGATCCTTACCTAAGCAAGTCAACGATCGTCTGTCGAGATGAGCTCTCGTCAGAGGTGACTTTGAAACTGGTTTCTAGCAGTTTCAGGGCATGATCGATGGGTGTGAGTTTGTGTGTACGTGTGAGCCTCTTTCGTTCATAATAGCATGTAATTAGCCTGAACCATAGAGTCTCTTACGGGGAGAGAAAGAGCCGGGCTGGCTCTGCAATGTTTTCTGTTTAAGTGCTTGGAGATTCTAGGCTGCAAATTTGGTGAGTGTATTTATGTCTATTTTAGCCAAAGGTGTGGCTTGACTGTATTTTTGATATTTTATAAAGATGCTCTATTTCATTTAATCTTTTGACTTTGTATTTACAATTGTGTATGCTTATAGTTTGTTCCTCCTGTTCTTTTAACTTTGCTTTTAAATAAATATATATTTTTGTAAGTTCACGACTCTGAATTGATGTCCTAATGAAATGGAGGGGAGGTATATCGA
>NC_061089.1:22771094-22796094 GCF_015104395.2 Macrobrachium nipponense
GGTCAAGAGAGAATACCTGAAGAGGACTAATGAACATTCTGAAGGTGATAACCTGATTCTGGTTGATAAAAAAAATTCTAAGCTTCAATTACGAACACTAATTACTGAGAGAAGCTCGTGGGTGACTAATAAATCCCTCACTTCTCTGAGAAACGTCCGAAGGAAAAACAGTCGTGAAAACTGGACACTGACTCTTCTTACTCCAGTGGATGAACGAAAATCATTTTGTGATGCTTTATCGGCAGCTCAGCTTTAAAACCATTTCGACACTGAGAGATATTCAAGTACTTACTGTTGGGGGCGACGATGTCACCGGCGCAACATCTTTCGAGATCTGGTGACCGATAGTGGCACCAAAAAGTGCTCCTGTTGTCATTGGAGACAAATCACCTGCTACTGGACACAACATTTTTTTTCTCTCTTCAGGGGAGCAGCTGTATATGCTTTAGGCTGAGTCATATGCTTCTGTATGTGTATATGCTTTTATATATATATATATATATATATATATATATATATATATATATATATATATATATATATATATACTACACACACACACACACACACACACGCATAAATATAATATTATATATAATATATATTATATATATTATATATAATAATTCTATATATATATACTATATTATTATATATAATAAAAAGAGTATGGCCAGCAGAAACTTCAGCATTTTTTCTTTAAAACTTTATTTTCATCCAACGCCTACGTTTCGGGATACAAATCCCATCTCCAGGGCTAAAAACAAGGAAAAAATTAAAATTCTATACATTAAATCAGACTAAATGGGGCACAGTATCAAATTATGCTATTTAAAAAAAATATATATATATATGAGATTAATTAACAATATATCAGTGAAATTCGAATTTTATATAAAAGTAAGACGATAACTAATTGAATAAGAGATCGACAGTAAAAGCAAAGCTACTAAGTACAATGACACTTCAAAATAAATAAACAAACAAAACACTTAAAAACACAAACCACACGTGAACAACTAAGAAAATTACGTTATTACTAAAAACAGGAGAAAAAAACATTGAATCGTAACAGGCAAAAAATTTCTGTATATGATTACAAAGGAGAAAAATTAAAGAAAAAAATTAAAGAAAAAAAAAAAAAAAAAAAAAATATATATATATCTATATATATATATATATATATATATATATATATATATATATATATATATATATATATATACACACACACACACACACACTTGTATTCGTACTCATTGGTGAAACACAAAAGTATTGGGAATATAACATTGCAACGGGATCTTCACATGTTAGATTATAATAAAAGGCAGTCATATATATATATATATATATATATATATATATATATATATATGTATATATATATATATATATATATATATATATATATATATATTTGACATATTTCAGATATTCATCCCTCGAATAATCCAATATAAATTCACTGGCTCAGATTAATATAAGATGGGACAAGCTTCGCACCCCCCATATATATACATACATATATATATATATATATATATATATATATATATATATCTATATATATATATATTATATATGTGTGTGTGTGTGTGTGTGTGTGTGTGTGTGTGTGTGTTCCCAGCCAAGATAAGTTGTCAATTATCGACAGCAAGATGACGAATAGATGAGGCGTCAGTTTGCTCATCACTGCTGGTTTACTTTGTGGTATTCAAACTGATTTATTTCGTAAATCAAATCACATGATTGATTGATAAAATGAATAAATTTATAAAATAAACCCATTAAAGATCCAGCTGCAATTAAACGCAATCTTTTTATATTCGTTATTTTATGAAACCTTTTCGGATGTTACTTGCTCAATTAAAATGTATTTGGAGACTTGATCTTCACACTAAACAATAGAACAAGAAATTTTGATCCAATAGAACGTATTATAAGGAACTAAGGTCAATCAGAAGAGTTATCAACATTCATACTTGCCTACGTCATCTAAAGAGTTAACAATATTATGCCATTTATGCTAAACCGTGACGATACAATAATGAGGACCACTCGGTACTTGTGTTCAGTAACCTACCAAACACAATCATTTGCTTGTACAACTTTCAAGAGTCCGCCTTTGTGGGAGTTTAGGCAGTGGTTGCCTAATGCCACGCATAATTAAATGCATACAATCACTTCTGGCTTTGGATGGATCGACGGATAATCCAATTACTGTACTTTCAGCTGATTCCAGAATCAGTTCCTAATCATAATGAACATGATGGAGTTCCCTATTATCATCACAATAAAAGCTGTATCTCTTGTTAATCTCTCTGCTTATCATTGTCATTATCATACCATAGTAATTGTGGAAAGATTTTTGTGGTTGTTGAATCTTATTTGTTTAAATGTTTCTTTTACTTAAAAACAATAAACACGGTAAGAAAGGTAATGATAGCACAATATTCACATCAACACTAGTAGTAATAAGAAAATAAATATCGTTCTGTTAATTATTATACATAATGTCAATCGCCATCATCATATCGTTACAAATTCATCAACTTCTATAAGTTTTGTCGTTAAATACTTTTGGAAAATAATTCTTCATGCAATTATTTACATAACCACCTCACTTTGCATGTTCGAGATAGTATCTAATCACTTCAACATTTAAATTCGTCTGTCTTTAAGGAATTCTCCAACATACGATAGGTCAATTCACTTTGATAAAAAAGAAAAAAAAATCCTCATTTGCGTTACGTTTTCAAGATAAGAGGCTATCAATTAAAGTTGAACTGGCGTGTCTTTCGGCCATTTGCCGAAAGAAAACTGATCAAGTTACTTGCAAAAAAAAAAAAAAAAAAAAAAAAAAATCATCCGCTTGCGGTCGAGATGGTATCCTATCAATTAAACATTGAATTCACATCTCTTTTAGTCAGCCTCCAAAGTACATCAGATTAAAAAAATAAAAATAAAAAACAAGGATCCAAAGACAATTGCGAAGAGCGATCCACATATTTACGACTCAAACCAGACATTCGTGTTTGAAGGTCTGCTTATCATAGGCGAACAATGAGACGGACTAGATTTTTTGTCCTCTTTATCCTTGGAGACAAAAGTATTTTGGTTAAAGGACAACCGCTCCTCATAGCAGTGCTCCTCCTGTGCTACTTCTGGAAACGGCATTCAGATCAATGAACCTGAGCAGGATGTATTATGTACGCTTATGTTTCAAATACGCAAGGTTATGGTTTCTCCATGCAGGTGATTAAACCAACGTAACGGAATAATGTGTAAGGGTATTTATTCAAATACAAATAAAACTTATGGTCAAAAGATAAAATAGTTTCAAGTGACTACAAGGACTCAACACCTGTTACCATCGGCCCTTTTCTTTTGTGACTGGTGTAACCCAAGGTCCATGCCGGGTCTCTCCTTGCGATGCCAGTTCCGAAGACCATGAATTTAAGTAATAAAAAAAAGTACAAAAAAGGAATTAAAATTAAATTTTTTTCCAATATTTTCAGTTTTTCATCTTCTGTGCTTATTAAATTTCTTATATTTTCATTTTTAGTTTTAGTTGTACTTCAACATATACTCTCACTCATTATTTCAGGACTTTTGCATAAATGCCCTCATGAATAAACCATAAAGTTGCTTACTTTAAACGAATGTGTAAACCATTCTTCCTGAGACTTTTCACTGAATATCCTTCCTGTCCGGACAAAGGATGGAGGCACTGCTAAGAGAGGCAGTTGTCCTTCAACCAAATTACTCTTGTTACCAAGGATAAGGAGGGAACAAAGTTATCCAGTCACATTTCAACTAATGAAGTCTCGATCGGTAACTACATAAGTCACAATATGGTACAGTTTAGCTTCAATTCATATTAGGATTCCTGATGATGTTTCTAATAAAAAAAAAACTCAATTTTTTACGTAGGTACACAAAGCTGAATATATGTATATATATATATATATATATATATTAATATATATATAAATATAATATATATAATATATATATATATATATATATATAATATCAGCTGTGTATACCCACGTGAGAATTGATTTTTATTGTAATTGGAAACATTTACATGAATCCTAATATGAACTGAAGGTAAATTTAATTTTATTCTTACATACGAAAGCATTACACAACATATGCTTTTGACAGTTCAATTAGGATTACGAAAATATTCTCAGGTTATGGCCCTGTAAAATGTTATGGTTCCATTGATGTGGATATAACAGTTAAATATTCTGCAGGTTGTGATTTTGTTTCTGTAAAGAGGCGTTCTAGTGAATGCAGTTAATCATTAGGTTGTAACTGCTGTGTATGATATAAATTGTGCTGTTGTGAACATAGCGAATGTTTGGTGTGTTTATATATATATATATATATATATATATATATATATATATATATATATATATATATATATATATATAGTTTGTTTGTATGGAGCTTTTAAGTTGCATGGAACCAGTGGTTATTCAGCAACGGGACCAACGGCTTTACGTGACTTCCGAACCATGTCGAGAGTGAATTTCTATCACCAGAAATACACATCTCTGACTACTCAATGGAATGCTCGAGGATTTAACTCGTGGCCACCGAGGTGGCAGACAAAGACCAAACCGACAACACCACTGAGGCTCGCTCTCTCTCTCTCTCTCGTGGTCGTCTGTCCTTCTCTCTTCTTGCCTCCTTCTCTTCTTTGCCTCATCTCTCTGCTCCTTCTTCTCTCTCTCTATATATATATAATAACATATATATATATATATATATATATAGATATATCACTAACCCAGCACTATTATATATATAATATTGGTGGCCAGCGTACCAGAAGAACTCTACAACGTCCTACGAAGAAAAAAACCAGAATAATAAACATGTATCATAAGAAATCAACGACGACGGAAGCAGCAGATTCTTCAAGCAACCTAGTATCATCGTTAGGTGAGCGACTTCAGAAAACAATAAGAACTCTTCAACGACGACGGAAGAAACAACAGCTTCTTCAAGCAACTTAGTATCATTGTTAGTGAATAACTTCAAGAAACAAAACCGACGTGTCCTTTTTCCTACGACAACGCAAGCTTCGTCTCTCATTAGAATAATTCAATAAAACATCGTTAGTGAGCGTTTCCGGCACTCCAAGAAACAAACCGAACGCGTCTGCAGCATCGGATCTTTCAAGGGCTCGAATCATCGAAACAACGCGCACGGGGGAAACTGAAGCCAAACCAGGTCATCCGCTAAATAGAGAAGGAGGACCAAGGCCGTGTGTCGTTATCGGAACACCGTGACTTCCCACAAAAGCAAGCTAAGTACAATTTTTTATTCATTTGGAGTAACTTTGAGTGTTTCCTTTGCAGGTCGAATTTCGTTATTCCTGTGGCTGAAGTTACGAGACATTCTTAATCTTACTTTTTTACAGAAATTATCTACATCATTGAGATTTCGCTACTGCGAGTTTTTATCTTTGAGTGTCTGTTTCCAGAAGTTCTACTGAAATATCATAATCATATACTATGTTAATTTTATCATTTTTGGGTGATTTATTAATCCCTTACGTAACAAATCATATTAAACAGTGAATATGCGTTTACGCAGTGGACGTCTGTATTTATACAGATGCATGGATAGGGTCGTTAAGCACCGTAGTGATTATTAGAAAACACACAAAAACAAGTGGAACACCCGTACGAATCTAGATAAATTAGAGGTAACACTATTTCGGGTCATGACAATAAATGCTCCTTTGCAGTCCCGATCGCAGTTTTAGCCTTGAGTTTTTTGAGTTATATAAAATATCGAACCTCAATGACTCAACTTTAAAAAATATGGCTGGATTGCAAGGAATAACATGTCTGTAAAAAACTTTCATCAGGCTAATGCGCTGACCAGGATCCCTCACTATTTCAAATTTTAGCAAAGAATGAAGTACAAACAGTTAATATGGAATGCAGTAGTGATAACTTGTCTTATTAGTAATAGCTCAGTTCCTAATAGTTCGTCATTCATTGCTTTATACGTAACCAGCAACATAATGCTAAAAACACACAATACGTTGCCGATGGTAATAAAGAGAAGGATCCTAATTATTACAAAAAGAATAGAACAGTAGCCCGTTTCAGAATCAACAAGCAAATTCGGTGACTGTGTCACCTAGTCAAGCGGTCAAGGTCAGTCAAAACTGCCGACGTTTTCAAAGCAAAGCAAATTCCACACAATAAGCGACTCTAGCAGAGTGGGGAAAAGCGATGTTGGTTTATACATGCCAATATTCTTTTTGAATTAAAAGGATTTTTCCTATGAAACACACGACCGTATAAAGTAATCAGAGCAGGTTTTCGTTTTTTTTTTTTAATACATAAGTTATTATAAGTAGTGGTGGATAAAGCCCGACTGTACGCGCCGTAAAAATTAGAGTATCTTGTTTTATTTCTTTAGTACACGTAATATCCTGTTTTAATTTACGGGACTCACCGTCTGTTGTTCGAACTTCCCTAATGAGAAGTCCGGATAAGCGAGCGCTTACAGATACCTCTATAGTTATAAAAAACATTGATCTGTATCTAGTGTAATTGTAAGATATCCATCTAGGGATACACAAAATATTATCTTACATCCTGCAAAATAAGGCGTGTTTATCAAATGAAAATCCTATAAACCTTCAAACATATTGAAATCCGTTTGAACAAAAAGAGACAGTTAATCAAATAATAACTTATATAGAGGAACTATACATTTTGTTTCTCATAAATCGTAACATTGGTTTCAAATGACCCCAACAAAACATTCTCCCACAACCGCAGTCGTCGTTTGCACGCAAAATTTCGAGAAGCATGCACCCTCGAATGTCTTAGTGCGTGTAAAAAGACTTTGCTGGGAAATGAAATTTTAATCCTTCCCGACACTCTGAAATATAACGATTTCCGCGAACAAAGCCCTAAAAGTATACATATCGTGGATACGGAAGTTATAAATATCGCATTTTTTATTGTTGCTAATTTTTAATCACGCCCAACCAGTCGTGGATGAATCTCTCTGATAATCTATCTAAAGTAATATCCGTAAAGTCATTCAAGCAGAGGTGATTCAGCAGAATTTTTTTTTATCTTCTACCTGAATACCAGGAAGTTTCTCCACTAGCGAGTGATCTCTGGGAGAAAAACGGATGTCATTGAAAACAAAATACGGTCTAAGGACAAACATAAAGCTATATACGTACCTTCGTGTAGAACCCCAATGAAATTTCAAAATAGAGATAAATGACGAAGTTGAAAATGTTAGTACTAGGAGCCATTAGGAAATCAAATAAGCCCATATAATTTTTCCCTCAAACGTCATGCCATAAAAGATCGGACTTGGCGTATCTGCGTAGATTTCTGTCGCTTAAACAAGGAAACGACTTCCGATAGTTTCCAGTGCGATGTACCGACGACATCTTATCTCTGTTAGGTTAGAATAAATTTTTTTTCACCAACTTGGACTTACTTAAAGGCTTTTACCTGATACCATTACCTAAGTGATTGTACTCATACACCGTTTTTTTCAGGCACACTCAGGGGACATTATCAATTTTTACGTATGCCTCCGGCTTACGTTGCACCCCAATTACAATATAGTGTTTGGAGATTTTTAGGGATACCCTACATGCCTATATGGATGATCTTGTAATCTTTTCTAATACCTTAGAAGTACATTCACATAAACTAGAGCTAGTGCTACAGAGACAAAGACAAATAATCTCAGAGTAAAATATCTAAATGTGAGTTTTTAAAAACCGAACATGTTTATCTAGGTTTTATGTGTCTAGTCAAGGTCTTAAAGTAGTCCATGGTAAGGTGTCGGCTATTCATAACTTTCCGTTACTTATTAACGTAAAAGGGGGTGGATACAGCACTTTGGCGCTGTAGTGGGTATTACAATCGTATGTAAATATGTAACTCTTCAATCATGACAGCTCCTTTAACAGATCTTACGAAGAAGGGCGTAGATTTATTATGGTCTAAAAAGCATCAACAGGCGTTCGATATCTTAAAAGCGGAATAATGCAGCTCACCTAACTTAAAAATCCCTGATTTAAATAAGGAATTTTTTTTTTATTGCAACAGACGCCTCAGACCAAGGGTGGTAAGAGGGGTACTACTTCAGTAATATGATAAACAGTTTCTTTCCTATAGCTTTTTATTCACGTAAACTAAAGCCCTCTGAAAGTAAATATGCAGTAATAGGCAAGGAAGGGCTAGGTATCTTTACACTAGTACATTTTAAGTTCATAATCTATGGCTATCCTGATAAAGTCCTTACTGAACATGAGTCCTTTACCGAGTTTTTCAAAGGCTTTAATCACAGTCCAAAAGGAACTCGGTGACAAATGATCATTCAGGTTATTGGAGCCAAGATAAGATATCTACCTGGGAAAGCAAATATCATAGCTGACGCATTATCCCGCAATCCCGCATCATACAGCAAAGAACCATTAATTGGACTAAAAGATATAGAAACATCCGTGCTATTGTTAAAACCGTATCTAACAAGAAAATTCCTTAACCCAAGAGATCGCGAGCATTGAATATCTGGTCGGAGCGCAGAACTGTTTACAAACTGAACAAAGCAAGTGTCAACAGCGATAAGCAAAACAATAAAACACTTCGAAACGGAACAGGGTCAGTGCTAGGCAAAAAACAATAAACACTTCGAGCAGAAACCCTAAAGCAAAAGTATATTTAAAGTATGTGTATCAGAATAATGTAATCAAAAGTAATATTATATGTAGGTCCGTGACGAGGAAAACCCGAAGAACACAGCAGATGACTAACGACCAGGTAGTAGTAATAATCTCTTTCATACCAATCGTCATAAACTGGTTGCATTCCGTCATCCAGGTTCCCTACTATGTCACAGAAAGCCAAATCACTATTTACTGGCCTACAATGCTTACAGATATAAAAAAGCACATAACTGATTGTAACACGTGTCATGAAAACAAGGGACACACTAAGACACCTGTCAGTTAAGGGCCTATCCTGTGCCAAATCAATCCTTGAAAGAATATACTTAGAATTATTAACAGAGTTACGAGTCTGACAGAGGGAATAAACACTTCTTAGTGTCAATAGTTCCTTGACACGTTATATAGAATGAATAGCACTAAAAACAAACACCGCAATTGAGTGCGTTAGGAATATTTGTGAGTGCTAAATCTGTAAACATGGAATTCAACACATGATAATCTGACTCGGGTGGTGTAAATCAATAATAATCTCCTTAACACGTTGTGTGAATTCCTATCCATTAAGAAAACAATAAATAATATATTTTATCACCCAGAGTCAAATCGGTTTGGTAGAATAAGAGATAAACCAGAAGTGTCAATGTCTTACGAGTTACAACTCGTGATATTGGATCCGAACTGGATTATAGCGGTTCTCGCGGTTTTAAATACCTTTATCATTTATATCTTGTATCTATAGAATTGATGCCGCAAGTAGTCTTATACGGTACGCCGCTAGAACACTTTTCCACATATTCAAGCCAACCATTAATTTATCAATATATATATATAAATAAATAAATAAAAAAAAAAATAAATAAATATGGATACAAGTGGAGTCGAATATAATACACTCCGTAAGAAGTCGGAAGGGTTACAAATTATAATAAAAAAGGAATCACGATAAAATCAATAAGCAAAACGTAACCATAGATAATTAAATATCCAAATATATATGCGTAATGATTTGAACTCTAACTTAACGCTTTAGTAATGACAAATATGCTAAAAGTTCAAAGACATATCCAAAATCTACTGACATATTGTCTGTCCCGGTGATTTATATTCGTAGTCAATGAAAAAAATAAATTAAATAAATAAATAAATAAAATAAATAATAATAAAAAATAAAATAAATAAAATAAAATAAAAGAGATTTTAAAGTCAGGAAGTCTAGAAGTGAAAATGTTATCTATGAATAATCCTATATGAATCTTATACGGGCTAATAATATATATAGAATTTGTATGGAAACCTTTTTCCTTAGTTTCAATAAGGAATATTTAATTTAACATAATCATGCAGTTTTCCAACATGAAACTAATATATTGTTCAATTTTGGTACTGTTTTTTTTCAGACATTCTTCTCATGTGGGTCGAGTATTAAAAAACAAAAAATTTATCCTAAAGTCGTATTTATTACAGCAAGTAACGTAACTCTTAGCTGGCTGAGAGCAATCTCCTGCCAAGTGACGACGTCATCATTGCCGTATCAGCATTTGTTCCTTTTAACCTCAATAATCTGCTTACACAGGCTTCATCTCGCGCTGCAAAGCAGGTTGCTGGAGAAAGGAATGCTTAGCCCGAACTTCTCATGGGGCAAGGCAGACGTTAGGTACAGGTGTCTATCGGTATGCGCAATGCAACTTGCAATCATTTTAAAATTAATAAAAAACAAAATAAGGAAATAGAATTTCTATAACATCAAAATAATTAATTTTTTCTGAACCTCATAGACATTTAGAAGTATCACGATATGGATATGGATTATTTACTTGCAACATTAGCTTATTACAATCCAGGTAAATCACATTCATGGGAAAATGTCACATTTTCTTGAAAAACCCAAAGTTTATTTAGAAATTAGTTACATAGGGTTTTTTTTCGTTGCACCTCCTACCTATTAATAAAGTTTAAAAAAATTAACCTCAGAGGATGCGCGCGGGAAAATTGAATATGAAACTTTTGTTAGGGCACATAGGATCAGATTTTATCACAACTTAATTTCAGTTAGCATAGAGAAATACAGAATCATGATTAATCTTCTCTTTGACTCTTATGTTGCCTGGCAATCTTACAAATAGCTCCGTTTTTCCACTTCTTTGTCTAGAAATTTTTACTACCAGTAATATCGAATTTTCTTGGGATTTTGTATTGATATCTGTTTATTTGTTATAATTATGGATATTTTTACAGTCATCATAGACCTGGATAGGTTCACTCATTGTTAATGCCATGGATAAAAAAGTTTGTACAGCGGACTCTTTTGAATTCCAAAATATCAGCGAATTCATGTGGGTTAAGTCTGGTCTAAATGGCTCTCTTCCTCCCCTGTATTTGGATGTCGTCTGAAATTTACTTTGCCCTTGTGACAATAATAATTTCACTTGCAGGCTGATTAATGGAACCTGTTACAGTATCCTGCAGTACGAGAGTTTCACATCGCAACTTCAAAAAAATCGTTCGTCGCTGCGGACGACGGCAGTCGAGTAACAACAACCGCCTACAATGTGAAAGGAATAAGCACCATCCTGGACTTCTTCGACCGACACCGTATCTCGTCGTTAATCTCGTTTTAATGCGGAACGCTCCGGCGGCAGTCGGAATTCGACTACAAAAGGGACATACTTCCGACAATACGACCCGAAGGATATTCAACTCTACTTTGCTGGCGAAGGACTCGTGCTGGGATGATCTATTCATCGCGAACGTAATCGTGTAGCTTAGGATGCAGAGAATAAAGTATGAGCGCAAAATAGAACGTTGGACCCGCCCACCCCAGGCAAAAATTTTCCCCTGTTTTAACCCTGTGAAATAGGCCGTTTCATTGGGCTATAGGTGGTTGTCTGGAAACTGTGTAATGGTCGAAAAGTTGTTCGGAACGTTAGTTAAAAGTGAAGTAGTATAACCTCGGTCATGTATCCTATATATATATAAAGTATCATGTACCTATATATAAATGATCATATAACAGAATCGAAATATATTTTTTGCGTGTACGCACTAGGAATCTATATAAAATGATCATAAATAACAGAATCGAAATATATTTTTTGCGTGTACGCACTAGGAATCTATATATAAATGATCATAAATAACGGAATCGAAATATCTTTGCGTGTACGCAATAGGAATCTATTTAAAGTGCACATATTAATCATAATTATATGAATCCATATACATATGTATAACAAATCAGGTAGCCTATAATCAATCTGTTACCTTTATCTTCCCAATATCTGCAGTTATTTATGAGTTAGTATATGAATTAATGAATCAGATATATAACAGTTAGCATAAACATTAATAATTTTTATCAATTCATATATGAAATTTTTTATCAGTTAAAATATGATTTTTATCATGTTAATCTTCATTCTATGCAATTATCAGAGTACATTAGTATTTTCTGTAGCATAAGTATCTTAATGAGATGAAGTGAAAAACTGTATCATTTATATATCACGTGATCACTATTATTTACCAAATATCATTTTGTTTTATATTTTATTACTTGAATCAATTCATGTACACCATGAATTTTTATTTACTTATATATATTCACATAGTGTCTGTATCACACTCCTATAAGTCAAGTGCAAGTCAAGTTTGAGTAATATTCAGTAGTTGGTTTTGGTAGCTGACCGAGCTAATGTAAGTGTTTACATAATAAAAAATATGGAATGGTTAGTCCATATATATAAAAGACCAGATTGCTTGCAGGAAGGAAATGTGATCAGACTCAGAGACGCTAAAGATGACGTATACAATAAGTATGTAGGCTAAGTTGACATGCCGTCACCTGTAGTCATTCAATTGTTTATAAACATTAGTCCAGCTCCCTGCTTGAGACAACTACCGCCTACGTGATCTGTAGCGTGTCTCATTTGATTGTGTGTTCGTATGAAACTATGTCATTGTATGTATGTTCATATGTTCGAACTACTGTCTGTTCCTTCATAACTTGTAACAGAGATGGTAGACAGGCAGAACAGAGTTAGCTATCGTCATTAGAAGACCTGTACCTCTTTACCTAAGCTTTATCATGTAGAGGAATAGGATTAGCCATCATCATTGGCAGGAGCGATCAAGCTATCGTTATTAAAGACTTATACAATCATACCTGATCTTCACCATGTAAAACTTCAGAAGAATATATAATTTTTTATACTTAGTGTTTTTCTACAAGAACCTCCTCACCATGTCAGTTTAACACATCGTCCGTAATAACCAACAAGATACAATACCGACTTCGTAAGTTGATTATAAATTCCTCAAACCCCCAAAAGACCCCACTACCTGAAGGCTATTGTAAACTGCCTTAATTAAAAGTGCTACCAATTGAAGAATGGAAGTGCAATACCAACCGACTTAGCGTAGATTATCGCTAGTCTAACATTTACCTCATAGGGCGCCTTATCATACAAGGCAAAAGCCCTAATATATATATATATATATATATATATATATATATATATATATATATATAACATACATATAGTAGATATATATTCATGATGATATTAGCTTGTAAAATGTATCTCTTCAATTATTGTTATGTTTAGCATTCTAGTGATCATGTATTCTGTGTAATAATGATAATTATTGAAGTGTCATACGTAATGTATGTAGGATTTCACAATAATATTTATATGATTCTTTGTCACTAAATAATGAAATGCATTTGAAAAATCTTCATTATACAAAAGGGTGCTTATTGTTTCCCAGCACTTAATAAACAACCCTTTTTTTCCAGTAAAAGAAGGATATTGTGTGTCAGTTAAGTCAGAATCACCATAATGGCTTAGTTTGGAACTGAGCGAAATAAAGTGACGTGTATAGGGAAGATTTACATGCATATGGTAGAAGGTGGAATTTTTTACTGGTTATACGTGATTGGCCGAAATTTATTTAGTATTATTCTTTGACGGGCATTGCGTTCCTGTTAAAAACAAATTCCATTATACTGTTTAGCGGATTTTGTTCCCAGGAATAGAGTGGATCAGGAAAATATATTTCCGCTATCTTTGTTTTCTGTTTATTATTATTATTAGTATTAGTATTCAGAAGACGACCCCAATTCATATGTAAAACCTCAGGGACTGGAAATTAAAGCTTCCAAAGAATATAGCGTTCATTTCACAGACGTCACAGGAGGTAATAGGAAATGCAGAAAGCAGAAATCAGGAATCAGCAAAAAAATTAATTAACGCATTAATTAATGAATGGATAATTGTCTTGTAGTAATGAAATGGCTAGAGAGAGAGAGAGAGAGAGAGAGAGAATTAAGTACAGATTCATGAGTGTACAGTATATATTGTGTTATTGTATTCAGATATTATAATCGACGTAGTTCTACATGATACTACTTAACTAGCAACCAAACAAGCTCTAAACTTTCAAAATATCTCTACTTATTTTTTATTGTTTCGTTAAATTACACGAGAGAGTTCAGTGAAGGAATGAGGCATTAAGGGAGGGATTTTTAAAAGTAAATACATTTTTGTTACGTGTTTTATCATTCCATCACACATTTCTGCATAGATACATAATTTATACAGAGGTAAATGAGACGCTAAACGGAGGAATGAGCGAAATCCGATCGAATGTTAAGGAAAATAATCCGGTAGTTTCTGGTATGAGTTGTCAACGTCCGAAGGACCTAAGAAGCCGGTTGAATATGTTTCTCCCGGGTGACGACAGAGGGCAGCAGCTTGCAGGCCTCTATGATTTCATTTTGGCAGCAAGAGAAAAACATTTTAGATATACGATCAAATTGGCAATATATATCATTGTCTGCAATAAATTCTGAATAAATATATGCAGTAAATGTACACCTTACGTACTAATTAAAGTGAAAAATAATGATAATATTAAAGCCATTATTACTTGATGATATCTATAAAATGTAGCTTTCGAATAAACGCTATTTTACAAAACAGCAGATTTTAAATATATGACTGATGTGAAAAATAAAAATACTTAAAAAATTTGATATAGTTTATGGGTCTTGATACCAATTATAACTTTAATTTATTTTATGTAATTTAGAATGTCAAGCCAAACACTACTGAATTTTACAAAATATATAAGAAAGCAAAACTTTGATTAAACAATACCAATTTCTACAATGGCTGCAGAGACGGGAGCGGCCTTATGTTCCCGGGGTCTATGTTCGCCGGGTCCTATGTGGCCTGCTTTTTCAGTGGGAAAATCATTTATTCTAATACCGATTGGGTTACCTTTCTTATCTTGGATCATGAAAAAACATAGCTTTCGTTTTATTGACATTCAAAGATAATTCGCCTAATTTAAACCAGTCATTAATATTAACGGCATCTTGAGCTATGTTTCTATGTATAAGGTGCGGTGGCGTTAAATCCTTCAGCACCTTTCCCTATCTTTCTTTTCATTGAAACTGAGACATAGCATTGCAGATAATTAATGACGACATCAGCCAGGTTGTCGCGCCCTCCCATTGACAGCTTTCTCTTTTCTGGGGTTGTTATAGTAGATGCCCCAGTGTTACTAGAACACAAAATTAAAATTCTAAGCTATGTTTCCACGTATGCGGTTGCGGTAGTGACTGCGGCTGCGGCAAAATGAACTTCTTCAATAATTTCAATTAAGAGTTCCCATGACTTCTGGAATGATTTTACCGAACACATGGAAACAGAAATGAGGCAGCCGAATTTTAGCGCTTCCGCTACCGCACCTTAATACATGGAAACACAGCTTAAGATGGCTTTAATATTAATGACTGGTTTAAATGTAAAGAATTATCTTTGAATGTAAATAAAACAAAAGCTATAGTTTTTCGTGATCCAAGATCAGAATGTTAACCCAATCAGTATTAGAATCAATGATGTTCCCATTGAATTTGTACAATGATTTGATTAAATAGTCACCGGTAGAACCTGAAACAGGGCACATGCATGCACTCTGGTCACGTGACAGTTTCATGCACCTATACAGGCCTAAAATAGGCCACATAGGACATATAGGCCCCAGGGAACATAGGACCCGGGGGAACATAGGTCCGTTCCCCTCTCTGCAGTCATTGTAGGGATTGGTATTATTAAATCAAAGTTTTGCTTTCTTGAATATTTTGTAAAATTTAGTATAGTGATTGGCTTGACATTCTAAATTGCATAAAATCAATTAAAGTTATAAATTAGTATCAAGACCCAGAAACTATATGGGATATGTTAAGTATTTTTATTTTCGCATGAATTATAAATTTAAAATCTGCTGTTTTAAAAATTAGCGTTTAAATAACTTAAGATGACGTTAATATTAATGACTCGTTTAAATTAAACAAATAATCTTTGAATGTAAATAAAACAAAGGCTGTGTTTTTCCGTAATCTATGATAAGAAAGTTAACCCAATCAGTATTAGAATAAATGATGTTTCCATTGAACTTGTCCGGTAATTTGATTATTTAATGTGCCATGTTATATGTATGGTTTCCATATGGCTTCAATTTATTTATTTATTTGTAGGTGCTTATAGGATTCTTGGGCGTTAAATTTACGAGTAGCTACCATTACAATAAAGTATTAACATGTTTGCTTCTTTGCTTTACTTCTCCTTCATCCTGTCTTCATTTACTGTATATTTGATTTACAACATTTAATGAGCAATATTCGCATTGTGTTAATAATTACGCTCTGTGCATCTGCCACTGAAATGGATAAGCCCGATTTTACAAATACTCGGGAGAACTGGTAAATATTTCTGTTTCTAATTTGCCATGAACGAAATATATGTATTTCGTTTATTTTATTCATATGAAACATCCTCATGGTATTAAAAGAATTTTCCTACAAAGTACAGAATTACAAAAGTATATATTAACCTACTATCATTTCTAATGTAGTTTTAGTTCTACTTAGCACTACTTAACTACTAATGAAAAAAGCTCCCTATTTTCAAAGTATTTCGATTTATATTTTCTTGTTTGATTCAACTATAATAACATCTTCAAGTGATGGGATAACCCACTAAGGGTAATCCGTTTTAATAAAAATACTTTGTAATTAGGTATTCTATTATTTTCTCACAAATTACTACATAAGTAGATCATTTACGTGAAGGTAAAGGAGACGATAAACGAAGAAATCAGCGAAAACTCGAACGAATTGTTAAGACAAAGATGTCCGGCGGTTTCTGGTAAGAGTTGTCAACCGTCCAAAGTGACCCAAGAAGCCGGTTGATGATGTTTCCCCCGGGTGACGGTAGGTGGCAGCACTTTGCAGACTTGCGTGATTTTATTTCAACACCAGAAGAAAATCGTTAAAATATACGATTAAACTGGCACTGTTACTGTATCTATAATAAAAAAAGAATGAATGCCTGGAGTAAATTGCCCCATTACGTGCAAAAAGGGGATGTATGCATGTACATACATCAGGTGACAGTATCATGCACCTATACATGCTTAAAACAGACCACATCGGAACCGGAGAACATTGGCCTCCTCCCGCCGAGACATGTAGGTCTATGGTACCAATATCGGACCTCTAGATCATAGTATATAATCACAAGGTTATACAACATTAATCTAATAGTCCCTGTTGTCATTACCAAAGTATTATAAAAAGTCTATATTGTATTGTTTAATAATAACAACGAAATTGACAGAAAATAAACTCAACCATAGTATCTCACTTTCTCTCTCCTCATATCTAAGTACTAAATTTATCTTCCACTGATAATCACATCAGTGTATGCGTTTTTTTTTTCTTTATTAAGGGAAAAACACCAGTTTGATTTTGACACTGTAGCTACTTGTGATGCAGTTTTCAAATTTGATGAAACATATCTTATAGTTATCTGAGTTCTTGCGATTATATCAATAAACTTACAGCAAACTGACACACAGTACGCTAACGAATAGCACCTTGGTAGACTCTTAAGCACTAAACACATCCACGTTAACACTAATAGTAATACATTTACAGTATAATTTCATATTTCTCTAATAGCTTCATCGTGTTCTTATACTCGTTTTTTTTTTTAGTTTTCTTACTAATGCAGAACAACAGTTAAAATATTCCGATGGAATCTGCTGATTCACAAACAAGGCAGAGAGAGAATGAGATAAGATGCAACTCTAGTTGTTGGTGAGTTAAGTAAATATTAACCAGCACAAAGTGTCGCAGTATAATATTAAATGAGTATCATTAGGGACGGCGCTCTAAACCATTGTCCAATCAAAGCTTGAATGTTATTAACTTGACGTGAATTGTCTAATTTCCTGCCCTTTCATGAAGATAATTGATTATTATTTCCTTGTTAATTAGCGCCTAGCAGTGCCTCTTCATTTATAAAATACTCATTTGCTTGGTTGGGACGCGTGTGGAGCAAATTGAATAAAGTATATTGAGATCATTATAAAAATGATCCAGTGGACTTTTCATCCTATTATTTCAAACTTACTGGATTATGAGATTCAAGGTTGCCAACAGTCGAAACAAAATATCTGTAAGTATAATTTCTCACTATAACTCTTGAGTTACTGACTCAATAGTTCTGAAAAGTTGGTGCAATCAACAAAAACTAGAAATTCAACTGTGCTCTGGATAGGATCAATTAATTCTCATTTATACCTCTCATAGCAAGAGTTCATCTGTTGAATAGGCCGCAAAAAATGTATAATGAAAATAGTAATCCAAGGGAAATAATTTCTCTGCGTTATATTAAAGGGCACACAAAACATTGCAAGATAGCTTTTACTTTGCTCTGACTACAATTCTAAATGCCGGTAAAGGAAGTAAGATGCTAAGGTATGTTAACCAATACTGAATAAGTACAGGATTTAAACTCGGCGAGGTTACCTGACCAATCTTTTATGCCTACTCTGTTATTCTTATTCATGGAAGAGGGTTCGTCGGTCCACTGAGCATCAAACCACTTAAAGAAAAGCAAATGTTAATCCCCTAAATAATAATGGTTTTCTTAAGAAAACAATATCATTAGTCATGCACAAAAATTTCGAATAATTAAGAGGCCTTTTTGATGAAAGGAAAAGTAAATAATGAATAGCTAAATCATTAAAAATAGACAAGAGAATAAAGATAACTTCTGGTTCAATAATTGAGGATATCTTCATTGGGAAATTCTTATTTTTATTTTACCTCCATTCCGTGGTAATCTACGCAGGTATTCTTTTCTCTTTTTTGCATGCATCTTGGTAGCGTTTTTAAAAAAAAACAATTTTTGCAAGAATGCAAATGAATTTACTCTTTCTCTACAGTTTTATAAAAACTGAGTTAGGCACTATTTCATATATATATAATTTTGTTGAAATTTCCTTCATATGTATAATTTTGCTCACATTTCCTCAAGTATTAAGATTCTTAGGGCGCAATTGTTTGCGAAATGTACACACTTCTTAATGCTGCAAGATTTTGAATTGGAAGTAATTATAGGCTAACTGCGGCCAAAGATTGTACGCTCGTCGGTTTCCGATTCTCATTTGAGATGTTACGATACTTGAGTAGGTTCTTCGTTAAGTTGTTAAGCCTTGTGCATGCAGATACAGAAGCGATCTAGAACTTAAACACTAACATACTAACACGTAAGGAGAGAGAGAGAGAGAGAGAGAGAGAGAGAGAGAGAGAGAGAGAGAGAGATGTGCGTATGTCGTTCAAAATATGGAATGTTTCCTTTCGTAATGACTATTAAGGAAAAGATAAATTGAGATTAAATTTTCCTTTCCCATGTTCAACAGCATAATAATGTCACATTGTCATCACCTGAAGACTATGTATTATCCTCTCTCTCTCTCTCTCTCTCTCTCTCTCTCTCTCTCTCTCTCTCTCTCTCTCTCTCCTCACATATACTCTGTTGCCATGTAGAGTTATTCATAGTGCTCTATAAACTCCAACTTCAACGTAGGGCAACTTCGACAACTGTCAAGTCACACCAGTTTTTCAAAATGGCTCCACAACTTCTGGTACTATTTTTAGCACCTCGAATTTGTCAGCGAATCCAAGCGTGGCGCTGAATTCCCAAAATGGAACTCAACTTTTTACGGGGAGAAATTTAGGTGTGTTGTGAGGTTAAAGCCGAGTTATAGTCATGGTAATGAAAATGGGGATAGTAGTTTATTTGAAACTGCATTTATTTGAAATATGTTACGTACTAAAAGGTTAAAATCTATATATATATATATATATATATATATATATATATATATATATATATATATATAGTATATACGTATATACATATATAGTATATATATAGATCTATATATATATATATATATATATATATATATATATATATATATATATATATATATATATATATATATATATATATATATATATATATATATATATATATATATATATATATATATATATATATAATATATAGACAAACACTCATACATTTATAAATATAAATTCAGCGACCGTTTCTCTCCTTTCATGCCAACCTTTGGAATTCTCTCGCTTCTTTTGTTTTCCATCATTCTTATTTATTTTCTCTTTCTTTGTTCTTCTCTTCTGGTATGGAAAAGCAAACAATGTATTTCCTTTCATTGGGTCTCATCCCACAATACGCACTTACGTATATGTCAAGGCTATTATTGCTTCAAGATTGTTATTTGTTTTGCACGAAAAACAAAACAGCTGATGTTTTCCCCTCTGATCCTTTTCTAGAGGAGAAGGGGTTCGGTCGCGAAAGGGGAGAAAGTGAAGATGGATTGGAATGTGTAGGCGATAATAGTAGTCTTTAATAGCGATTAAGTACTTTTATATCTACTGACATATACGCCCAGAGTTCATTCAAACTTTGCTCATTACCGCTCGCGATATCAACTTTAAAAAAAAAAACCATCTATTGGACAGACAGTTCATTACAGGTATATTTACCTACTCTCTGCAGTATATCTCATTGTTTTAGTGAAGTGATTTTGTGACTACGAGTCAATAATCCATTTTACGAAAAATAACAATTTCATATTATAGTAGGATCATTTTACAGCGAATAAGTTAACGCGTTCTATGGAGGCTTCGATCTCATTTACTTTTATTCGAAATTTACATTATGCTGATATCATGTAAGAGTGGCCTATTATTATTATTGAGAGTATATAATAATAGCGGAGGCTGTGGACCTCTTGGCAGGAGGAAATACCTTTAAATGGCGGATGAGCTTCTTCCTACTATAAGGTCAACACCATTTACGATGTTATTCTTGTAGGTCTACCAGAAGGAAAAAACAAGAGACGGCGGCTTTCCAGCCTCCTTACCTATCATGAATTTCTTCAGATGGCTGATAACTTGATAATGGTGGGATATAAAGGTCGGTAAATGTACATAAGACAGACAGACGGACATACAGAGAGAGAGAGAGAGAGAGAGAGAGAGAGAGAGAGAGAGAGAGAGAGAGAGAGAGAGAGAGATAATTACGCTAAGGGGAACCCTGTTTTATTAATCATGTTATATTGCAATAACTTAGCAATGAATGTTAAAAAAAATTAGGTGGGTTGTACGAGAGAGAGAGAGAGAGAGAGAGAGAGAGAGAGAGAGAGAGAGAGAGAGAGAGATCGCACTAAGGGAAACCCTGTTTTATAAAATCACGTTACATTACAATAACTTAGCAATGGATGGTAAAAAATTAGGTGAATATATACGAGAGAGAGAGAGAGAGAGAGAGAGAGATCACGCTATGAGAAACAGTATTTTATAAACCACGTTATATTACAATAACTTAGTAATGGATGATAAAAAATCAGGTGAATATATACGAGAGAGAGAGAGAGAGAGAGAGAGATCACGCTAAGGGAAACCCTGTTTTATAAATCACGTTATATTACAATAACTTAGTAATGGATGGTAAAAAATTAGCTGGATATATACTAGAGAGAGAGAGAGAGAGAGAGAGAGAGAGAGAGAGAGAGAGAGAGAGAGAGAGAGAGAGAGAGAGAGAGAGATATTTAGGATTCTCCACAATACAGCTCACGATCTATAAGTGTTAACTATTATACAGTTATTGTTTTTAATAAATTTACACCACAGTCTCATACTGACCTAAAATAAAAGTAGTATTCCGTATGATACTGCAAGTGAACACTTAATACATATTTAATAGCTCATAATGGTTCTACCTAATTTAATCATTTCTCCTTTTATCAGCTAAGAACACCATTGCAGTTCTCGGCATACATTAATAGGTCAATATCATATCCACTATTTCAGTTCACTACAAAAATCCTACACCCATTACGATTTTCATGAGTACAACCAAATTCAAAGACTGCAAAAATTAAATAAAAGATTGTATCCTGGGCTCTGTAATAAATAAATACTTGAACGGTTTCGGCATTTTCCCAATTTTTTATGCAAATTCCCTTAACAGTTCAAAAGATTTAAAATGCAAATAGTGTTATTTGCTGTAAGAGCAAAATGTGGTAAATATTTAGTTTGTGTCATTGTGGTTAAGATTAAAAACGTATAATTTTAAACATATTGTTTTTCCTTATTAATTAACTCAGGAAATTCTAATGCATTTATCAACAACTTATACATACATACATGCTCACACACAAACACTCACACAAACATATATATGTCTACAAAGCACTCAGAAATCTAAAGAAGGTAGAATTTGACTAACCTTACTGCATTCCATCTGTCTTTATCTTTAATGTGAGTGTTTTTACAACAAATTCCGGAGTTTTATAAACACGGGGGTGCATCCTCCATGTACATGCATTATATATATATATATATATATATATATATATATATATATATATATATATATATATATATATATATATATATATATATCTATATATATATATATATATATATAAATTGCACGCCCGTGTTTCTGAAACTCAGGAATTTTTTGTAAAAACACTCACATTAAAGATAAAGACACAAGGAATGCATTAAGGTTAGTCAAATTCTATCTTCTTCAGATTTCTGAGCGCTTTGCAGACCAAAATGAATTTTCGAAGGTGCTTTACTTAGCCATAAATACAGCTGTCAACTCAGAGTAACATACCTGCAAGAAATGCACATATCTGTTTATCTATCCGGTTAGATCTTCTGACTCGGTGGTCGTTTTTAACTATCTATCTATCTATTTATCCATCTATCTATCTATATTGAAATACCTGTAATAAAAAATACCCAGCACATTTGATCAGAGGAAAATTACCTGATTAATTCATCTATAAGCTTTACATATGATGAATAGCTTAAAACGGGGAATCTGTATTTTAAGTTATTTTTACAAAGTTTATTTAGTCGGTTTAAATAGGATTATAGAAAAAAAAAATTTAATCACCCAACTTAATATTATGGTGATTTACAAACGAAAAGCTTTGATATATTATTATTGTTATATAATATACTGTTATTCACTTCAGAGAAAAATGGTCTCTTCCAAATGATGAATCTATCTAAATGCAAAATACTAACTGTACTATGAAATTGCCATATAATGAATATTTTGCATATATTCCTTAGCGTTTGAAATATACATTGCAGAGATCATCTGTACATTTTGCTGGGGAAACTTGAATGCAAGTTCTAACGTCAAATAATTTATTTGTCTTTAAAACATTCAGATATAGTTGATATATTTATCATTAGCTTAACTAATCTAGTTTTCCCTTTAAACAAGAAAATATAATCGATACATTTATTAAGTCTTATTGAAAGTTATCGCTGCTTCAGCACTGTTGATTCTATAGAGCAACTTCTCTATTTTACTGATCAAAGTCTTCTCCTAGGACTTAGATAAGAAAAATAGAGAAGTTGCTCTATAGAATCAACAGTGCTGAAGCAATAATAACTTTCGATACATTTATTGTTATTATTAACTAATCTAGAATACAAATGGCCCTACAAGCGCCTCAGTGGCGTGGTTGGTATGGTGTTGGCGTCCCACCTCGGTGGTCGCGAGTTCGATTCTCAGTCATTCCATTGAGGAGTGAGAGATGTGTATTTCTGGTGATAGGAGTTCACTCTCGACGTGGTTCGGAAGTCACGTAAAGCCGTTGGTCTCGTTGCTGAATAACCACTGGTTCCATGCAACGTAAAAACACCATACAAACAAACAAACAAACAAACAAAGGGGCCTACAAATTGCAAATTATCTTAGAGCTGAGACCCGCTTAAATCTTACGAACAGTATACTACGACGTTCATCTTTGCGTGGTAAATGTAACAAGTGAACGTTACTTTTCATGAAAAGTCTTTTATTTTAATTATACAAAAGCGAAATACAATAGAAGAAAGCGTGATCCGCCCTCCAGCTTACTCGGGACGCGTGCCAAATTTTTCCCTCTCGTATAAATTGTAAACATTCTATTCTAACGACATTAAAACGTGCTAAAATCTACGGTCAAATGGAGCCTTGTTTCACAAACGATAATTAAAATTAATACACTATGTTTCATTAGAAGTAATTTTTCTGTACTATTTAAAATGCACATTATTTATTTATTTACTTTATATATCCACCCTAATAAATAAATCATAAATACTCTAACCCAATTCCTGTATCTTTAACTCAATGCAAAACAACTTTTTCAGACCTTTCCTACCACGGCCCCAACAACAACAACCAAGTAGTCTGTAGGCTTACTCGCCGAGTAAGCGAAAATACATAATTTGACTAACCCACCTCATTGAAAATAAGATTAAACAGATATTATTCTAGAAGACGGAAGAGCAGAGGCAATGCCGCAAGAGGTACCACAATGCGTTGTAGAATTGTTCGTTGTAAATGGAACAATTGATTGTAAATTATCAGTAACATGGACGTTTATCCTTGCACATGGAGATACAAAGTATAGTCGATAATTTACGGTTTTATTTTTCACATTTCGACAGGAACGGCTTATTCTCTGCTACAAATAAGCCTATTTATTATTTCATACAAAGCAAGAGTTCACAATGGGTAAATGTGTAATTAGGTTAACCCAAACTGTGTACAAAACGAGGTTTATAAAATATACACTATTTTACAGCGAAGACGCGGCAGAGGCTGAAAAAGTAGCCATCCTTGGCGCGCTCTTCTTTTTTTTCCCCCGCCAGTCCAACACGCCAGTCGTAAACAGATTTCGTTCTGGGAATTTGCCGCCCGCATAATTCTCATCCTTTCATACACGTCTCGGGTGTTTTAAAGGCTATAATATTTACAGTGAGCTTTGGAGGCGAAACTATTCGCAAAG